>NW_028289523.1:0-160772 GCF_059628265.1 Tinamus guttatus | reverse complement strand
CTCTTCTCCAGGCTGAACAGGCCCAGCTCCCTCAGCCTCTCCTCATAGGGCAGATGTTCCAGGCCCCTGATCATCCTTGTAGCCCTGCGCTGGACTCTCTCCAGCAGCTCCACATCCCTCTTGTACTGTGGAGCCCAGAACTGGACACAATACTCCAGATGCGGCCTCACCAGGGCTGAATAGAGGGGCAGGATCACCTCCCTCGACCTGCTAGAGATGCTCTTTTTAATGCAGCCCAGGATTCCATTAGCCTTCTTGGCCACAAGGGCACACTGCTGCCTCATGGTCAACTTATCATCCACCATGACACCCAGGTCTTTCTCTGCAGAGCTGCTCTCCACAAGGTTGGTCCCCAGCCTGTACTGGTGTCTGGGGTTATTCCTCCCCAGGTGCAGGACCTTGCACTTGGCCTTGTTGAATTGCATGAGGTTTTTCACCGCCCAGTTGTCCAGTCTGTCCAGGTCCCTCTGGATGGCAGCACAGCCCTCTGGGGTATCGGCTACTCCTCCCAGTTTCGTGTCATCAGCAAACTTGCTGAGGGAGCACTCTGTGCCTTCATCCAGGTCATTGATGAATAAATTGAACAGGACTGGACCAAGGACTGACCCCTGGGGGACCCCACTAGCCACAGGCCTCCAACTAGACTCTGCACCGCTGATCACCACTCTCTGGGCCCTGCCATCCAGCCAGTTCCTAATCCATCTCACTGTGCACTCATCTATCCCACACTTCCGGAGCTTGCCCAGGAGGATGTTGTGAGGGACGGTGTCAAAAGCCTTGGTGAAGTCGAGATAGACGACATCCACCGCTCTCCCCTCGTCTATCCAGCCGGTCATTTCATCATAGAAGGCTATCAGGTTAGTCAGGCAAGATTTCCCCTTGGTGAATCCATGCTGACTACTCTTGAGCACCTTCTTGTCCTTCATGTGCCTGGAGACAACGGCAGAAGAAGCTTATTTCACAGCCCAGCTTTTACAAACAAGTGTTCCTGCCTTCTAAAAAAATTTTCAGTCAATCACTGCAGACAATAGCAGCTTCTCTGGCGCAGGGGAGGTTACCTTCTCCATATCTCATTGACTTTACCAAAGGCGAAAACAGGGAGCACACAAGATTCTTCCCCTCCACTGCTTAGCATGACTCCAGGCAGCACATCCCTCCTGCACCTGCACACACCACTTCCCAGAAACGGACCCAGTGGAGACACACATATGTAAAGCTGCTGACAAACACGCCAGGGCAACACAAGTGCTGAGAGAGGGCAGTAGCTGGGCACAGAATAAACACATTGCTTGCAAGGGCCTGTGTACCCAGGTCGAGGTTCAGACGAGCTGCAGCTTCTCTGCAAGCAACCTGCATGGGGCAAGGGCTTCCCAGCGCCTTTCCTGCCGGTGGGAGCACTGCGCACGCCTGGGCTCTGCAGGCGTCACGCGCGCAGGCAAGGGGGCTCCCAGCACTTGCCCTCACAGCCACGGGGCTGAGCTGGCTGCCCAGCCCTCTGCTCACAACTCCCTGCAGGGAACACTGCTCTGCTTCACACTTCCCCTCCAGCATTCCCAGGGCAGCAGCCAAATGCCTGCCGGCAATTCCTTGTGTCACCAGCCCTGCGGCTGCTTGGGAGCCACCCAGAGCCCTCCGCGCACCTCTGGCACCAGCCCCTTCCCAGCAGCTGCGCTCTGCCTTGCAGGGGCACTGCGGCATGCCAGCAAGCAAGGTTAGCCAACAGCAAGATGCTCCTCTGGGCTCCAGCACTTTGGTGGCAGGGGTTGTGCTGCTTGTTTTTGGAGGGTTTTCACCAATGTGAGGACTAACCTGATGGCACCTTACCCAAAGGCACCTTACCTGTCCTTACTCAAAGGCTGGGAATTCACCTATGTTAGCAAGTGAGCATTGTAGCCAAGTGCTGGGCAGAACTGCAGCAGCTGCAGGTCCCTGCTTCTGATGAGGGCACATTTGTGCCTGCTCTGCCCTCTGCAGCCCTAGGAAGCCGTGGCAGGGGCAGCAGTGCAGGAGCTGCACCAAGGCTGCTCTCAGCCACAGCACATGGCGCCTGCAAGGTGCATGGCAGGACAAGAGAAGGAGCCCAGCAGCACCAGAGGCTCCCAGGCCACCACCAACTCACAAGGGCTCTGCTGAGGACAAGCACATCCAGCCCTGGGCACAACTGCCCTTCGCACTCATTGCACTGCCAAGGAACATGTCTAGACCATGGAAAAGAAAGCTGTCTCGAGTCCATCAGGCTATAAGGGCAGGAGTGGAGCAGGGAAGAAAGATGAAGGCATTCAAGGCTGCTTGCAGGGGTGTAAGCAGAGCCCCAAGTGGAGCCCGGCCTTTGGGTAGGCAGCCGCCAGCAGCACCATGGGGCTGCGTGAGGAGCCCTCCTTGGCATCCAGCAAGCCCAAGGCCACGCACTGCTCTCTGCTGCCAGGCTCATCAGTGCCAGGGGGAGTCCAGCACACACAGACCCTTCCTCACGGCAGCCCCCCTGGCCCCTGCTACTGCCCTCCTCCCCCCACGCAGCAGTGGAACATCCCAGAGGGGCAGTTATCGCCACGGGAACACGGATGCTTCCCAGGGCTGCGCCTCACAGTGGCCCCAGTGCTGGCCACGCAGCAGCAAGGCCAGGTGAGCAGCAGGGCCGCGCAGCACCAGGGGCCACCCGTGGTGCCCACAAGATGCAGGGGAGCTGCGGGGCTGTAGGGCAGCCTGCGCGATGCCTCCCAGGGGAGGCTCCAAAGCCACCGCGCGACACTTGGTACTTATGGCTGCAAATGTAAACAATTCCATTCCGTTGCAGACTCAGGAGAGTGAAAGAAAATGACTAACACTGAAGTTGAGGACATGGAGTGGGAAAGCTCGGTGCAGGTACTGTGCGTGCAGGCAGAGGTTCTGCGGGGACGGCTGGCGTTTGGCTCTGCGAGAGCAGCCGCAGGGCTGGTGGCAGAGGTGGCAGGGAGCTCTGGCAGGCCTGGGTGCTGGGGCAGAGCTGCGCCAGGGCCAGGAGTGGCCAAGGCCTCGGGGGCTGCTACCTGAGCCTGGCGCCCTGGCTCTTTGCACCACCTGCCCCGCACATGCAGGGTACACGAGGTCCCACGCACAGAGCCAGCGCTGCCACCATGACCGTCCCCACAAGCTCTCCTGCTCTCTTCCAGACTGCAAGCACACAAGGACTGGCTGGCTGCAAGGATGAGGAGCCAATGGAGTGGGAATACTCCAGCTCTGCCCTTCAGGTATTGAACCCTGCAGCCGGCTGCAACGGAAGATTTGGGATTGAGCCTGGACTCTTCCTACTTACCTGCTTCTCACTGCATAAGGAGAGATCCTGGGTCCAGACACTTCCAGCGCTCGGTCCTGCCCTGCAAACGCCTCCTTCTCTCTTGCAGGCGCCTCATATGGACAGAGGGCCGGCAGGGAATGATCCTGAGCCCATGGAGTGGCTCAGCTATGGCAGCAGCCAGGTACAGCCCCCGCAGCCACTGGATGCCCTTTCCTTCCTCTTCCCCACGCACCGTCCCCACCAAGGTCTCTTGCTCTCTTCCAGATGATGGGGAGCAGTGGCCTGGTCGGCTGCAACCAGGAGGAGCCCATGGACTGGGAGAGCTCCGGCTGCAGCCCCCAGGTATGGTCCCTGCTGCCGGCTGCACGGGCAGAGCTGGGGCTGTGCCCGGCCCCTTGGCACTGCTCCGCGCTGCCTTTGGGGAGCAGCCGCGCGGGAGCCTGGCCCAGGTGTGCGGGCGCTCTGGCGGGCCGCGGCGCCGGGGCAGAGCTGCACAGGGCGCAGGAGCGCCCAAGGCCTGGGCACCTGCTGCCTCAGCCCCTCTGCCGGCCTCTGGGCTGCGCTGGCCACACCAAGCCTCTGCCAGGGCACCAATGACGGCAGCGCTGCTGCCAAAGAGCCCGCGCAGCCGCCAAAGAGCCTCTGCTCCACGGGAGCCCCCGAGCCGCTCCTCGGCCCTGCTCACGCCTCCTTTTCCCTTGCAGACCAAGCTCCCCTTCACTCTGGCTGCTGCCTGGAAGCGCTGGGCGTGAGGACTCCGGCCCTGGACTGTTTTGTGGATTTTCTTCTATGTAGTGTCACAGTAGTTTTTGGTTGTTGTTGATATTGTTTATATTGTTTTTGATATTGTTGTTGTTACTGTTAATGATAATGTTGTCATTATTGCTGTTTTTGTTATTCTTTCTTGTTCTTGTTTAAATATATATTCCTGTATCATTGCTCATATGTTACCTGTTTTTTCCAAGCGAGCTCTGGCACAAAAATCATCCCCACTGCAGGTCTGTGTGTGGAGCCCTGTGTGCACCAGGGGCACGGGAGCAACAGCAATAAATTCCTTCCTGGACTTCCATTCACATGTGGCCCTGGGGATGCGCAAAGGGAAAGAAGCCCCAGCCCCACCACGGGGCAGTGGTCAAGTTCTCCAGGTGCCGCACACAATGTGTCTCCGCAGGGCCCAATCCACAGGCAAAGGGAAGCTGTTGTGCCCCAGGGACATGGGGTCTGGAGATGCAGGGCCGACCTCTTCGAGCCCCTGGGGGACACACTTGGCAGCCTCAGGAACAGGGACCAGGTCACCAAGGAAGGTCCTCTAGCTCCACAGTGACTCTGGCATTTCCTGTGCAGGGCCCATTTGCTCTGCTCATACTGTGGGACACTCGTGTCCTTGCGCTGCCTACAGCCTTTCCCAGCCTTTCCGTGGCCTGAGCCGCCTGCCATTTCCAGCACAAAGAGCTCCAGGAAGGCCCATGCTGAGCACTGCATGTGAGCGCTGGGCCAGAGGAGCTGCCCTTGCCAAGGGGCCCTCCCTGTGCGCAGGGCTCAGAGCGCAGCAAAGCAAGCTGCAAGCTCCCTGCCACGCAGAGAAGGCAGGAGCTGCCAAGAGCAGGGCCCCGCGCTGCAGGGCCGCACGAGGGCAGAGCGTCTCCCACAGCTGCTCTCTGCCCTGCACCAGCTTCCAGAGGCACCTTTGTCCCCAGGGTGCAGCTGGGCCCTGCGTGCAGCAGCCGCCCAGGTGTCCACATGCAGGGGGAAGGTGTCCTTCCCTCAGCACCACAGAGAACACGTTTGCCCCATCCTCTTTACATTCTCCCCTCAGCCAGTTATACATGTGGAGAAGATCCCCTCTCAATCTTCTCGCTTAGTCTTTCCTCATAAGAGAGATTTTCGAGGCCCTTAATCACACGGTCACCTTCTGTATGGAACTGGTCGGCTCTGGGCTCCTGGCTCTGGAGAGCCCGGGAGAGGTGAAACGGCCTCCCAGGCCCTTGGGGCCCTTGCGATGTTGACCAGCTGAGTGGACACAAGAGTCTGGGTCACTGTGACCGTCTGCTGCTGTTCACTCCTCAGTCTGGATGCCAGGAGGAAATTGATGCATGGCATCACACATGCACGGCATGACATATTCAGTCATAGATTATTATAAAAACCTTCATACTGAACTATGGTTGCTCATTCTTTTTCTCTATTCCTTTTCCTTTTTCTTTTCCTTTTCCTTTCACTTTTACTTTTTCTTCTTTTCCTTTTCCTTTTCCTTGTCCTTTCTCTTTTTCTTTCTTTTTCTCTTTTTCCTATCCTTTTCTCTTTTTTTATTCGTATCCTTTTTTATTGTTTTTCTTTTTTTCTTCCCCTTTTTTCCATTACTTCCATTACTCTTCCTTCCATTCCTTCCTTTCATTTGTTCCATCACTCTCTGGACACGAAGGGAGCCTCTGAAGCCACCCCCAGAAAGGAACAATGTTTCTTTTGTAGAAATGTGTATCCATTCCAATGCCAGGCAGTGGAGTTTCTTGCGCCCTTCTGGAGTTGGGAATGAGAGTGTGGTGTCTGGCAAAACCAGACATGTAAGGAGGAAGAGGATGTTGTTGGCAAATTGCAGCATATGATGCACATGGACTCAAGTGTAATGTACCAAAGACCTTCTCTTGAGCATCAAATACAAGTTATACACTGTACTGTCCGGGATATAATTCCTTATTTGCAAAAAGCACGTGAAGATGGTTGCTAAATGAGCCAACAGTCTAACTGATTACACACAAGGTGATCCCATCACCTATGGATTCGTGGCCTTGCAGATGCCAGTAATCAGCTGGCTCCGTGCCATCTCCAATTACTCCCTGCAGTAAGTTTTGCATGGGAACAGCGAAGGGAGGTCCAGTATTCACTGGTCCTTCAAGGTCATGGGAGAGCGCTGTTCCATCTCAAGCTGCACCGGCTGCCACGGCTCCCTCTGTTTTGTTTAGCCAGGCCGCTGACAAAAGGAGCTGCCCTGATTTGGGCTTCAGGCTTTTTCGCTCTTCTCATCTATGCCTGCATATTTCATGTATATGAGTAATTATATTTCTTCATATATATTCACATATATATTCATATCTATTCATACATGAATAATTTTTCATATATGAATAAATATATATATTTCATATACTTTCATGTACATTTTCTCATATATATATTTTCATATATGAATTATATTTTTTCATATATCCATATACATACCCAAATATATATATTATATGTATGTATGCTTCTATGCTTGTATTTATTTATATATATTCATATTCATGAACTATATATGTTCATAGTATATATGTTTTACAGTAATTATTATATTTGTCAATATATATAAAACATATATATTCATAATATACATGCTTCATATTAATAATAATATTTATTATTTATTCATATATACATTCTTCCCCTTTTTTATGATTAGTGCTTGTTACACAAAACAAAGCATTACACTTTGTGATACTCAGATTAGATACTAATAAAAACACACATGGATGTGAAATGCATACCATAACCTTCTGACTGTGAAGAATGGTCTAATTAGCCTCAGAATGGTTGCTATTAGTCAATAATTGAGAAAGGTTTCTTTTTTTAAAAAAAATCCATATGCCATTATTGTCAATTAGAGGGGATGGATCCCATTATGAATGCAGTAAATTTGTGTGAAGGTTATAGGTATTCACTATCTCATCTCATAGGATTCACTCATCACACATAAAAACATCCATAATATTCTATATTGGATATCCATATTAATCATATAGGTTAAAAGCATAAACTACTAATTATATAGGTTGAGATCAATGCACAGAAAAGCATAAACTATTAATTATATAGGTTAAGATCAATGTACATAGCAGAATAAAATTGCAAAAATCACCACATCTATTCCCTACTGCACCAAATGTTGAAAAATGATTCATGATTCACTCCAACGGCTCATTGGTTTTCGACTCCTGTGCTTGGCTGCAATTCTCCTGTGGCTGTGACTCCTCTGTCGTCAAGTAAGGCTTTACAGTTTTTGCTGGTAACCAGCGAGGACCTGTGCTGTTGCCGTTCAAAGCGGCGTGGCGACCTGGTTCAGGAACGGCACGGCGACCACCCCCAGGCCGCTCGGGTCATCAGCTCGCTAAGACCAATGTGGTGGACGGCAAATGGCGTTTATTGATGGGTAACAAGGTGTTATATAGCTAAGGTTTACAACGTCACATCCGTCTGCTTACATCATAAACTAACACTGTTGGCTATTAGGGGCCCTACCTTTCCGTACAGCGCGATATCTTCCGGCCGCCAGACCCTAAATACCTGCAACATTTCTCCCCTCCCTATGCATAACAAAACTAGCTAAAATATCTTATTCTTACATATTCTTATCTTATTCTAATTACTTATTCTCATTATTATCTTATTCTTATTACTATCTTATTATTATCTTATTGTGATCAGTTATTCTAATTATTATCTTACTCTTACTTATTGTCATTATTACCTTATCCTTATTACTTACTCTTATTATTATATTACTCTTACTTATTCTTATTATTATATTATTCTATTCTTATAGTTTATAACAATCTTAAAATTATATATCATAAACTTGACATAAAAACATAAGGCACAAAGAAAAAGGCATGTAGAAGGTAGGGGATGACAGGTAATACCGCGGTATAGGAATAGGGTGTACCTTGGGATAACTTGGGGATAATACTGAGTGGATATATTCTTAAAGCCGTTGTCAACATTCCACTAACATGATGTTAACCTTCTCTAGCCGACTCTTGACAAACGGCATGAGCTTATTCAATATACAGTGTCCAAAGATCAGTGTCATCATGATCACTGTGATCGGCCCTATCAAGGTGGATATCAGGGTGGTTAACCACGACGAACCGGTGAACAAATTTTCGTACCGGCTGCGTTTGGAACAGGGTTCAATGGGCGCTGGTTGGCAAGGCGTGACACTGAAAATTGGTGACCCTGTAGTTATTTTTGTACTAATTACTCGAGATTGTTCCATCTGTTCAAGTACCCATTTAAAGGGCTGATGTGACTCTACCTGTCCTATAGTGACAAGCTGCAAAATTTAGATCACGCAAAGGCATCGCGGCCCCCTCTTGCGGAGGCTGTTTTGTTGTTTTCTGGATTCGGTCGGCGTGGAACTCACAGGCTCGGGCGGGACGCCTGTCACCAGGGTGTCCGATGATCCGGTCCTGTGAACAGAAACTCACAATTTTCATTAGTTTTAATTTGAAGGTCTGGTTTAATAGACTTAAGCGGGCACCACTTGACTCTGCCATCTTTCCTGACAGCGACCTTTGGGTCGATCTTGGCATGGGGGGAGCGCTGCCAGCGAGTCCCCCAGCCAAGGGCAGTTTACTGCAACATGGCCTGCATGGCCACATTTAGAACCTGCCATTACGTTGGCTATTGCGGTGTGAACAGCCACCTGAATTGAGGTCAGATGCTCTTCCTTTGCAACATGCTTAATCATGTCTGCGATACTTGCCCCGGCCGGCAATGATCGCAGGATTTCTTTGGTTCCTGAATTGCATTGCTGGTGTAAACATTCCGCTATGACCGGGCCTTTTGCTTCCGTGGGCAGGGACGAAGAGTCGACCGCTGCTTGGAGACGATCTACACATTGTGTAAAGCTCTCACTTTCACTTTGCTTTATTGTGGACCATGGCGATGGTCTGGCAACAACTCTACAGGCTGTGCGAATAGCTTCTCTGGCCGCACGAGTAGTTGTCATAACTTCATGGGCCCGCAGGCCATGGGCCTGCGCCTGGGGGGTGATCATTGTTGGGTCTGCACCCATTAACCGCTGCAGGCTGGAGCCGTGTAATGGATGATCTGCCCCAGTTACTTGGGCTAAACACTTTGTACAGTTGTCTTCCCATTCTTGTTTGAAAACGATCATCCCTGCTCCACCAAAGATTAGCCTACAAGTTTGTTTTATATCAAACGGGAGCAGATCGTCCTCCCCGAAGATACCATCTATGAGGGTCGAGACCATGGCAGAATTAGTCCCTTTATCTGCAATTGCTTTAACAATCGCTTGTACGTCCTCAGATTTTATCGGCGAGTGGACCCTCTGTCCCCCCTCCGTCACCCGGACCGGGAACGCTAGCGCGGCCGATGGGGCCCAGTCGGCACATGCGATCTTTATTTCCCTCCAGTCCGTGAGAGGGGTTTCTCCCCTTTGCGTTTTTTCTTTAATTCGTATGGGAATATTTTGGCTCTTAGCTCTGTTTACCTTCTTTTCCTCCTTCCTTTAAGTTTGAATCAGTTGTGACCCACTCGTCCTCACTAGTGTCTGATCCGGAGTCGGAACTCGACTGACTGGTCACTTCCGGGCTCCGGTACTTTCTCGTTGGGCTCCGGCCCCGCCTACTTCCGTCCCGCCCACTTCCGTTGCGGGCGGGCTGTTCCCCCCTCCTTGGCTCGCCCCGCCTCCTACTCACAGAGGCGTTTTGTGAAATGGCCGCTCTGATCGGTTCTCAGCGCCTCACTCGGGCCTCCCTCACCTGGCCGGTCACCCGAACCACCTTTCTCCTCCTTGTTCTCCTCCCCCTCCTGTTTGTATGCGCTTGTTAGTTCTAGCGGTTCCTGCCCGTTCCTGCCGGGGGCATCCTCGCCCCGCCCTTCCCCTTGTGGCTCAGCGCCATTTTGGGGGGCATAGGGCGGTGGCCTGGCCCAGGTGTCTCCATGGTCTGACTTCTTTTCAATGTTCCTAGCTTCCTCGGCTAGCTCGCCCCAAACAGATTTCGGCTGTTTTTGCTCCTCTGTAAGTGGGATGGGGTTCGGGGATGGAGGGGACGTATCGCCCTCTTGCAGATCTTTAGGCTCAGCAGAATCACCATCATCTGAGGGGTGCAAAGTCTGTGCGGTTGCCCCGACTCCCATTTTCGGGGTGGCCAACAAACAGTCCTTTACCGCCACCCAGGTCTCCTGCTCCTTTATAGCCTTCTGCAATGCCTGTACAACTTTTCCCCAAGCCTTAAGGTTTTTCCCACAACCCGAAGACATCGTCTCCTCAGCTAACACCTTAGTACATTTGTCCCACAGTTTAGGGACACGCTTCAGGGACTTTAGAATATCCACCAGCTGGTCTATAACCTTAATTTTTAAAAGCCTGGCAACAGCGAGAGCAAAATCTTTTGCCTTACAATCAATCCCCCAATATTTATGTAATTGTGATACGACCTTCATGAGGGCTTCCATCCTCCTTGTTGCTCTGGTAGCGTCCTCCCCGCCGGGCTGGTCCAGCCGCTCCAGCCGCCGTTCACCCGTCCAGGCGATGATTCCCGGGTTTCGGCACCACTTGTTGCCGTTCAAACGGCGCGGTGACCTGGTTCAGGAACGGCACGGCGACCACCCCCAGGCCGCTCGGGCCATCAGCTCGCTGACACCAATGCGGTGGACGGCAAATGGCGTTTATTGATAGTTACACGGTGTTATATAGCTAAGGTTTGCAATGTCACATCAATCTGCTTATGTCATAAACTAAACGCTATTGGCTATTAGGGGCCCTATCTTTCCGTACAGCGCGATATCTTCCGGCCGCCGGACCCTAACTATCTGCAGTCAGAGCATGAGGATGAACAAAGTCTCTGAAGGTCCTTTCCAATCAGCCATCCTGGAATGTTTAAAGCTAGAATATATCCTTCATGCAGGCAATGTGGAACTTCAGTGTTTCAGAGTGAAACTGATACCTGAGCTCCTGCGGTGGTATTTGTTCAGTGTAAGATGGTTATTGCAATCTATCTTATGACCTTGGAATTTGCAAATGTTTTGTTCTTTTATTTATTTATTTACTTATTTTTCTTCGCTGCGTCTTCCTACGTTGTATGCGCTACCCCTTAGAAAACTCCTGATAGTCCATGAAAATGCAAACATTATTTTCTAGGAGTTCTCTGTAACATAACGAGTTCTACAGTTTTTTTTTTTGTTGTTTGTTTGTTTGTTTGTTTTTTTCTCCTTGCACTGACCAAGAAAGCCTGAAGAATTTTGACTCTTTCCTTTAGGAGGCCAAGGCAGGATGCCCCACACTGTCCCTTGAGGAGCTCTCAAATCTACTCAAACTGTCTCCTTATGTCCGCTGTGCAGCCCTTGAGTAGCTACTTCCCAAGAAGCAGCTTGATATTCCTGACAGAAAAGAACATGCCTGCATGTCCCAGATGGAACCTGCCTCAGTGGGTGGATTCACATGTCGCACTTGCCACCATGTGCTCTGCTGGTCACTGACTCCTTGAGAGATGTTCTGCAGGTGTCCTCACTACTCCTCTAACTGCATCAGCGGGGAAAGGAAACAACGGAATCCTACCAAGCAATTAACCTGAGCAAACTCTGTGTCTCCTGGAAGTCAGGACATCGAACAGCTTCAGCAAAAGGTCTTCTGCTGTGCTGGAGAAGCAGATGGTGCCTACAGTGATGATCTGGAAATCACAAGAGCACTAGGACCTGCCATAGCCCCTGTTCCCCAAGGGGCTGAGGGACAGAGCAGCCTCCATCGTGGTCCCCAGCACGGGGCCCTTCCTGGCAGCAGCCCCTTTCTGCACCAGCTGCCTCCGGGGACACTGCCCCCCGTGACATGGTCCCTGAGCGGGTCCAGCCCTGCAGGGCCCTGTGTCCCCCAGGGACTCGTGGAGTTTGGCCCTGCATCTCCAGGCCCCGTGTCCCTTGGGCGCGACAGCTTCCCTTTGCCTGTGGCTTGCGCCCTGAGGGGACCCATTGTGTGCGGCACCCGGAGAGTTGAGAGCTGCCCCGCGGTGGGGCTGGGGCTTCTTCCCCTTTGGGCATCCTGTGGGACACGTGTGAAGGTCAGGTGGAGGAAGGTCCTACACTTAGGGATTAATAGCAGGTTGATTTTTAATTGTCCTTGGTATAAGAATCTAATTTGACACATTTTGAGGATGCCCTGAGGCCTTCCCAAATCTCGTACACAGAATTGCTAGCATCATACATGAGGGAAGCACTACTTGTACGTGGTAAATGCTAGGACATTTCTTCCTGAATGTTCAGGGGATTCTCATCCTTGCAAGCAGTTTCCTTTAGTGCAGGGTACCGGGTTAAGGGTAAGGGAGGGATTCTGGCGGTCCAGCCATAAGTGTTGGTCAGGTGTCGTTCCCCACTGCTGTCATTTATACAATTAGGTGGAAGAAGACATGCCCATGATATGGTCATCCTCATAAGGTGATCCTTCCAGAATCTGCAGACAAGTTGCGTAAGATTCTCTGCTCCCTGCAGCATGAGTGAGTGGCATTGTGCACTGCCAGTGGGTGCCTCTGCAAGACTTTCCAGATCCTTAGTTGAGCAGTCCTTGATAAGTGCATGCAAACTCCAGCATATGTTCTTGCTGCATCAGTGTCTGTGTGTGCCTTTTTGCTTGCCCATTCCATGTGTATTGTTGGAGGGAGGTATTTGAGTAGAGCAGGTGGATTACTCTACTCCTGAAGAGAAAAGTGTATTGTTGACAGAGATTTTATGTGGAATGTGTGGGTGTTGGGGACAGCTTTTTAGTAGGGAAATGCTGCAAAGGGAAATGTAGCTGTGGTGCCCGTGCTGGGAAGGGATGAAAGGAAGCAGGGGCAATGTTTGGAGGCTTCGCTAAGCATGCAGTGGCTAGTGATTTTAGCTGTGAGGCCTGTCTTTTGTGGGAGGTGATTGAGCAGGGTGACCATGCTGGTAGCAAGGTGTGAGAATTGTGGTGTAATGGTTGGGAGGGAATGAAGCAGAGCAAGCAGGTGTTGTGAGGCTGCCCTCCTCATAGAGAGTGAAGGCTTTGTTCTGTCAGTCATTTACATGTAAATCCCCCTTCCCAGTACACGTGTACAGCATGAACAAAGAACTGTGTGAATGAAGCATGCAGCTTCCCGAATGCATGAATGAAGCATGTAGCAACATGAATGAAGGGCAGCATGAATGAAGGACTACCATCTCTACATGTGCTTTGGTGAAATCCTGGCTCCAGAAATGACTTCTCAAGCAAACTCTCTTAAGCAGCTCTGTAGAGAGGGGTTTGGGAGGTCTGCTTGACAACAGGTCAAGCAGGAGGCAACAATGTGCCCTTGTGTCAAGGATGGCCAGAGGGATGCTGGCCTGCATGAGGAGGAGTGTTGGCAGCAGGTGGAGGGGGGTGATCGTGCCCCTCTCCTCAGCTCTGCTCAGGCCACACCTGGACTCTTGTGTGCAGAAATATTGTGGGCTGCCCAGGACAAGAGGGACGTGGAACTTGCAGAGAGCGACCAGCTTAGTGCCACAAAGATGATGAAGGAACTGGAGCGTCTATCTTATGAGGAAAGAGTAAGCGATTTGGGCCTGTTTATCCTGGAAAAGACAAGAGTGAGAGGGGAACTTATCAAGAGGTACAAACAGCTGAGGGGAGGATGTAAAAAGGACAGGGCCAAACTCGTTCTCAGTGGCACCCAGCAATAGCCCAAGGGCTAAAGAGTACAAATTGCAACACAGTTTCAATGGGCATAAATTGCAACACACTTTCAATGTGCATATGAGGAAGAGCTTTTTGACAGTTAGGGTGACGGAGCACTGGAAGCGGGTGTCCAGCGAGGTTGTGCAGGCTCCCTCTTTGGAGCTCTTCCAAACCCTCCTGGGTGTGATCCTGTGCAACGCGCTGTAGGAGTCCCTGCTTGTGCAGGAGGGGGTTGGACTGATGATCTCGAGAGGTCCCTTCCAAAGTCAACCCCTGTGTGACTGTGTGACTTGGGAGGGCTCCGTGGGCATCCAAGGCGGCAGTGATGTTGGAAGGGCAGTGGTGGGGTTTTGTCAGGCCATAAGGCCTCTTCTCCTGTGGCACCGAGTTGTCACCATGAGCAGCTGGCAGATGGCCCTGCAGACGGCAGAGGGACAGAGCAGCCTCCATCGTAGTCCCCAGCACGGGGCCCTTCCTGGCAGCAGCCCCTTTCTGCACCAGCTGCCCCCGGGGACACTGTCCCCCGTGACGCGGTCCCTGAGTGTGTCCCAGCCCTGCAGGGCCCTGTGTCCCCCAGGGGCTCGTGGAGCTCGGCCCTGCATCTCCAGGCCCCGTGTCCCTGGGGCGCGACAGCTTCCCTTTGCCTGTGGCTTGGGACCTGCGGGGACACGTTGTGTGCGGCACCTGGAGAGTTGAGAGCTGCCCCGCGGTGGGGCTGGGGCTTCTTCCCCTTTGCTCATCCCCAGGGCCACATGTGAATGGAAGTGCCGGAAGGAATTTTTTGCTGTTGCTCCCGTGACCCTGGTGCACACAGGGCTCCACACAGACACGTGCAGTGGGGATGCCTTTTGTGCCTGAGTTTGCTTGGAAAAAAAAAAAGCAACATATGAACAATGATACAGGAATACATATTTAAACAACAACAAAAAAGACCAACAATAACAACAATAACAACAACAATAACGACAACAACAACAGTAACAACAATATCAAAAATAATATAAACAATATCAACAACTAAGAACTACTGTGACACTACAGAGAAAAAAATCCACAAAAGAGTCCAGAGCCAGAGTCCTCATGCCCAGCGCTTGCAGGCAGCAGCCAGAGTGAAGGGGAGCTTGGTCTGCAAGGGAAAAGGAGGCATCAGCAGGGCCGAGGAGCGGCTCGGGGGCTCCCGTGGAGCAGAGGCTCTTTGGCGGCTGCGCGGGCTCTTTGGCAGCAGCGCTGCCGTCATTGGTGCCCTGGCAGAGGCTTGGAGTGGCCAGCGCAGCCCAGAGGCCGGCAGAGGGGCTGAGGCAGCAGGTGCCCAGGCCTTGGGCGCTCCTGCGCCCTGTGCAGCTCTGCCCCGGCGCCGCGGCCCGCCAGAGCGCCCGCACACCTGGGCCAGGCTCCCGCGCGGCTGCTCCCCAAAGGCAGCACGGAGCAGCGCCAAGGGGCCGGGCACAGCCCCAGCTCTGCCCGTGCAGCCGGCAGCAGGGACCATACCTGGGGGCTGCAGCCGGAGCTCTCCCAGTCCATGGGCTCCTCCGTGCTGCAGCCGACCAGGCCACTGCTCCCCATCATCTGGAAGAGAGCAGGAGACCTTCGTGGGGACAGCGCATGGGGAAGAGGAAGGAAAAGTGAATCCAGGGACTACAGAGTCTGTACCTGGCTGCTGCCATAGCTTAGCCATTCCATTGGCTCAGGAGCACTGAGCGTTTGCGCCCCATGTGTATTTGGAGTCTGCAAGAGAGAAGGAGGGGTTTGCAGGGCAAGTCAAAGAGCTGGAAGGATCTAGCCCAAGCACTGCTCTTCATGCAGCAGGAAGCAGGAAAGCAGGAAGGGGCCAGCCACAATCCCAGCTCTCCCCGTGCATCCTGCAGCAGGGGCATTATGTGCAGGCCACAAAAGGAGCTCTCCCACTCCATTGGCTCCTCCATGTTAGTACGACTGATCAAGGTGTGGGTGCTGGGACTCTGGAAGAGAGCAGGAGTGCTTGTGGGGATGGTCATGGTGGCAACACTGGCTCTGTGCACGGGGCCTCGTGTCCCCTGCGTGCATGGGGCAGGCGGTGCACAGAGCCAGGGCGCCAGACTCAGGCAGCAGCCCCCGAGGACTTGGCCGCTCCTGGCCCTGGCGCAGCTCTGCCCCAGCACCCAGGCCTGCCAGAGCTCCCTGCCACCTCTGCCACCAGCCCTGCGGCTGCTCTCGCAGAGCCAAGCACCAGCTGTCCCCGCACAGCCTCTGCCTGCACGCACAGTACCTGCACAGAGCTTTCCCACTCCATGTCCTCAACTTCAGTGTTAGTCATTTTCTTTCACTCTCCTGAGTCTGCAACGGAATGGAATTGTTTACATTTGCAGCCATGAGCACCAAGTGTCGTGCGGTGGCTTTGGAGCCTCCCCTGGGAGGCATCGTGCAGGCTGCCCTGGAGCCCCGCAGCTCCCCTGCATCTTGTGGGCACCACGGGTGGCCCCTGGTGCTGCGCGGCCCTGCTGCTCACCTGGCCTTGCTGCTGCGTGGCCAGCACTGGGGCCACTGTGAGGCGCAGCCCTGGGAAGCTTCCGTGTTCCCATGGCGATAACTGCCCCTCTGGGATGTTCCAGTGCTGCGTGGGGGGAGGAGGGCAGCGGCAGGGGCCGGGGGGGCCACCGTGAGGAAGGGTCTGCGTGTGCTGGACTCCCCCTGGCACTGCTGAGCCTGGCAGCAGAGAGCAGTGCGTGGCCTTGGGCTTGCTGGGTGCCAAGGAGGGCTCCTCACGCAGCCCCATGGTGCTGCTGGTGGCTGCCTGCCCAGAGGCCGGACTCCACTTGGGGCTCTGCTTACACCCCTGCAAGCAGCCTTGAATGCCTTCATCTTTCTTCCCTGCTCCACTCCTGCCCTTTCAGCCTGATGGACTCGAGACAGCTTTCTTTTCCATGGTCTAGACATGTTCCTTGGCAGTGCAATGAGTGCGAAGGGCAGTTGTGCCCAGGGCCGGGTGTGCATGTCCTCAGCAGAGCCCTTGTGAGTTGGTGGTGGCCTGGGAGCCCCTGGTGCTGCTGGGCTCCTTCTCTTCTCCTGCCATGCACGTTGCAGGCGCCATGTGCTGTGGCTGAGAGCAGCCTTGGTGCAGCTCCTGCACTGCTGCCCCTGCCACGGCTTCCTAGGGCTGCAGAGGGCAGAGCAGGCACAAATGTGCCCTCAGCAGAAGCAGGGACCTTCAGCTGCTGCAGCTCTGCCCAGCACTGGGCTACAATGCTCACTTGCTAACAGAGGTGAATTCCCAGCCTTTGAGTAAGGACAGGTAAGGTACCTTTGGGTAAGGTGCCATCAGGTTAGTCCTCACATTGGTGAAAACCCTCCAAAAGCAAGCAGCACAACCCCTGCCACCAAAGTGCTGGAGCCCAGAGGAGCATCTTGCTGTTGGCTAACCTTGCTTGCTGGCATGCCGCAGTGCCCCTGCGAGGCAGAGCGCAGCTGCTGGGAAGGGGCTGGTGCCAGAGGTGCGCGGAGGGCTCTGGGTGGCTCCCAAGCAGCCGCAGGGCTGCTGGCATGGGAAATTGCTGGCAGGCATTTGTCTGCTGCGCTGGGAATGCTGGAGGGGAAGTGTGAAGCAGAGCAGTGTTCCCTGCAGGGAGTTGTGAGCAGAGGGCTGGGCAGCCAGCTCAGCCCCGTGGCTGTGAGGGCAAGTTCTGGGAGCCCCCTTGCCTGTGCGCGTGACGCCTGCAGAGCCCAGGCGTGCGCAGTGCTCCCATCGGCAGGAAAGGCGTTGGGAAGCCCTTGCCCCATGCACGTTGCTTGCAGAGAAGCTGCGGCTCCTCTGCCCCTCGACCTGGGTACACAGGCCCTTGCAAGCAATGTGTTTATTCTGAGCTACTGCCCTCTCTCAGCACTTGTGTTGCCCTGGCGTGTTTGTCAGCAGCTTTACATATGTGTGTCTCCACTGGGTCCGTTTCTGGGAAGCAGTGTTTGCAGGTACAGGAGGGATGTGCTGCCTGGAGTCATGCTGAGCAGTGGAGGGGAAGAATCTCGTGTGCTCCCTGTTTTCGCCTTTGGTAAAGTCAATGAGATATGGAGAAGGTAACCTCCCTTGCGCCAGAGAAGCTGCTATTGTCTGCAGTGATAGGCTGAAATTCTTAAGAACATCCAAGAATGCTTGTTTGTAAAAGCTGGGCTGTGAAATAAGCTTCTCATTCCCATCGTCTCCTGTGACATTGTTCTAGGGATGCTGGGAAGCTCAGGCAGTTTTATTTGCTTAAGCTCAGAGTGTGTCGATCAAGAACTGGCTGGATGGCAAAGCTTAAAGAGTTGCTATCAGCGGTGCTGAATCTAGTTGAAGGCCTGTGGCCAGTGGTGTTTCACCGGGAAGAGTGGAATTAAAGGCAGGGGCAAAGTCTTTAAGATAAAGGCAATCAGAGGACAAGATCTAAGGGCTATAATTCAAAGAGTGGTTTATATATATCTAGTTGTAGGAAATGTACAAAAAGCTCCATGTTGTGAACAAAGAAGAAAGAAGCAAGGACCATGGACCATAAATACATAACCTCAGAAAGCTGAATTGCGTGTTTTAACACAGACTCTGGAGTTACGAGGAGGAAAGTGGGCCAGTGCTTGCTGAGCAGGAGGTCTGTGAGCATGGAGGTGTGTGAGCACAGAGGTGTGCTCAGCAAGCTGTGCCAAGAGGCCGGCAGGAGCCTGCACGCACTGTGCGTCAGGACTGCTTGCTGCCGGGTGCGAGCGCAGTGCCCGTTGTGGTCTGTGCAGAGCTGCAGTGGCCTTGCTTGGGAAGCTGCAGCCCTGCTGGCTTGCTGCATATGGCAAAGGGGCCAAAGGAGGCCCTTGCTCCCTGCAGCTGTGGAAGATGAGGATATGGGTGGGTGCCTTTTCTTGTGCCTGGGGTGCCTGAAGAGAGGTCAGTTTGTGCCAAAGCTGCTCTCCTTTCTCCTGGCCTTGGTGGTGCTGCAGGTCAGGTACTGCTGGTGCTTTGCTTCCAAGGCCCAGTGTATCCCTATGTTCCATGCTGCTGGAAGGAGTGAACATCATGCCCTGCTTGGGACACCTGTGGTTCCTTCAGGATCTGAGACTGCCCTCTTGGTCTGTCTCCTGAAGAACGAGCCATGCAGAGATGCAGCAGAAGCAGGGCATCTTCTCTGGGAGAAGCGGAAGAGAGGGCTAAAGCAGTGAAGCAGGACTGGGGTGAGCATGTGCGTGAGGGCTGGTGCCTGCAGGTGGTCATTGGCCGCAATGAGCCAGGCAGTTGGGCGCACTCAGCTGCTCCCCGTGTGCCGCACGACTCCCGCTGGGCCTGGCACTGCTGCCTTCCATCTCATTGGCTGTGGCAGATGGTGCAGCTTGAGATGGAACAGCGCTCTCCCATGACCTTGAAGGAGCAGTGTATACTGTTCTCCCTTCGCTGTTTCCATACAAAACCTACTTCAGCGAGTAACTGGAGATGGCACGGAGTCAGCTTGTTACTGGCATCTGCAGGGTCTCGAATCCATAGCTGATGGGATAATCTTGCGCGTAATTGGTTATACTGTTGGCTCATTTAGCAACCGTCTTTGCATGCTTTTTGCAAATAAGGAATTATATTCAGGACAATACGGTATGTAAGTTGTATCTGATGCTCAATAAAAGGTCTTTGGTGCATTCCACTTGAGTCGATGCACATCATACACTGCAAATGGAGCCCAATGTGGGGCATGAACAGGCAGGAAGCTCACGCAGTCTGAACCCGTCAGCGCAGTCCAGGTGAACCAAGAACGGAGCAGAAAGAGCTACAGTGTGCACCCATCATGTGAGCAGCCTGGGAACCCTGGGAGGTGGAATGTCTCAAGAGCAGAAACACAGCCTGGATGTGCTGCAGCGCATGATGTGCAAGCAGAACCGGGAAGTCTCCAGGAAAAACCTAACAACTCTGTTAGAATGGATCCAGGATAAGGTACCTATCTTTCTGAAAGAAGGCCCATTTCAGCAAGAGGTGTGGTAAGATCTCGGAAATTGCCTTAAGGAGGCGATGGCAGATGGTGATGCAGCTGCAGTAAAACGTGTGACCACCTGGTGGCAGATGATGCTTACCCTGAAGGCAGCGGGGGGCCCCTCCGAGTGATAAGACTGACCAGAAAGAAACACCACCACCGTGAGCACCACTATATGAGGGGGTGGCTGACCCCCCAAGTGATGATCCATTTGACCTTAGCTCTGAGGGCTTGGAGGAAGAACAACAGCTTCAAGCGTGGTGGAGACCTGTGACCTTCACCCATGACCAGGTCCTCAGCACAGTCATCACTAACGCACGGACAGTGGCGGATGTCACCATTGAGAAGGTTTACCCCATTGTAGCCCTGGAAATTTACACCAACGAATCTGTGCTCTAAACACCCACGTCCCTCTCTCCCTCCCATTCCCTGGACCACTGAATGTGGGCAAGTGTGTCTGATAAAAAATGCTAAAAAACGGCAATTGATAGATTTAGAAGCCTGTGTAGAGCTGGAGTTCATATGTGAAGATGATGCCCTTAAGGCGAGCGAAGTTTGCCTTGATACCAAGGAGAGCGTGTGTCATTTTGAGATCAATCCATAGAATAATAATAAAATTGCATTAACTTATGCAGGGAAAGGATGTGTGTGTTGTAGACCAATGTGTAAATGCTTGCTAATTAATTAATGAAATTTATGACCAGACTGTGTTTAATGACTCTAATATGTGTGCTTGCAAGGTAGTTATTGTAGTTATCCTGGTGCTGCTTATTTGCAGCTGACTAAAGACGACTTTGTGGTATTAAATAGGGAATTCTTATCGATGCAAGCCGCTCTGGCTGTATTACAGCAGTATTACAACGTATCACACCAGTATCATCATATACAGGAGTGAACCCTTGAGATTTACAAGCTAATGAGTTGTGGCAGGGCGATGTCACACATATATGGACATGGGGCCGACTGCGTTTTGTGCATGTTAGCGTGGATACCTTCTCAGGGTGTCTGGTAGACTCTGCACATACGGGAGAAAAGGCACACGATGTGAAATGCCCCTGGTTAAGATGTTTTGCTGCTATGGGCCTTCTGAAAAGAATTAAAAATGATAATGGTCCTGCTTATGTTTCACAAACAATATCTATTTTACTACAACACTGGAGTATACAACATGTTACTGGAATATTGCATTCTCTCACTGGAAAAGCCATTATCGTATGTGTCCATGGGACTCTCAAGGCTACGATAAATAAACAAAAAAGAAGGAATCGTATGGACCATGTTACTCCACAGGAACAGTTAGACAACCCATTGTATGTACTTAATTTTTTGAATCGTTCTGATCATCAGTTATTTGCAACAGCAGCTGCCCAACAATTCGGGTGGGTCCCTCCATTTGTGGCTCAACCAAAGGTATGGTATAAAGAATGTGGGGAGTCGCAATGGACCGGCCCTTTAGAACTAATAACGTGGGGAAGGGGATATGCATGTGTTCTTCTTCCCACAGGTCCTCGCTGGTTACCAGCAAAAACTGTAAAGCCTTACTTGACGACAGAGGAGTCACAGCCACAGGAGAATTGCAGCCAAGCACAGGAGTCGAAAACCAGTGAGCCATTGGAGTGAATCATGAATCATTTTTCAACATTTGGTGCAGTAGGGAATAGATGTGGTGATGTTTGCAGTTTTATTCTGTTATGTACATTGATCTTAACCTATATAATTAACAGCTTATGCTATATGCATTGGTCTCAACCTATATAATTAGTAGTTTTTGCTTTTAACCTGTATGATTAATATGGATATCCAATACAGAATATTATGGATGTTTGTATGTGTGATGAGTATACCTATAACCTTCACACAAATTTGCTGGATTCATAATGGGATCCATCCCCTCCAATTGACAATAATGACATATGGATTAAAAAAAAAAAAAAAAAAAAAGTTTCTCAATTATTGACTAATAGCAACCATTCTGAGGCTAATTTGACCATTCTTCACACTCAGAAGGTTATGATATGCATTTCACATCCATGCGTTTTTTTTGTTAGTATCTAATCTGAGTATCACAAATTGTAATGTTTTTTTGTGTAACAAGTAAGTATTAATCATAAAAAAAGTGAACAATGCGTATATGAATAAATATTATTATTCATATGAAGCATATATATCATGAATAGATGTTTTATATATAGGGACAAATATAATTGTTAATATAAACATATACATTATGAGTTAATGTTATTATTAATATGAAACGTATATTATGAATATATATGTTTAGGAATATATGAATATATGGATAAATATAACTATTAATATAAAACATATATACTATGAATATATATAGATCATGAATATGAATATATATAAATAAATACAAGTGTACATATATAAATATGGAATATATATGGGTATGTATATGGAGATATGAAAAAATATATAATTCATATATGTAAATATATATATGAGAAAATATATATGAAAATATATATATTCATATATATGTAAATCATATATAAATAGATATGAATATGTATGTGAATATATACAAATAAATATAATTACTCATATCCATGAAATATGCAGGCCTTGATGAGAAGACTGCAAAAGCCTGAAGCCCAAATCAGGGCAGCTCCTTTTGTCAGTGGCCTGGCTAAACAAAACAGGGGGAGCCGTGGCAGACGGTGCAGCTTGAGATGGAACAGCGCTCTCCCATGACCTTGAAGGAGCAGTGAATACTGGACCTCCCTTCGCTGTTCCCATGCAAAACTTACTTCAGGGAGTAATTGGAGATGGCACGGAGCCAGCTGATTACTGGCATCTGCAAGGCCACGAATCCATAGGTGATGGGATCACCTTGTGTGTAATCAGTTAGACTGTTGGCTCATTTAGCAACCATCTTCACGTGCTTTTTGCAAATAAGGAATTATATCCCGGACAGTACAGTATATAACTTGTATTTGATGCTCAAGAGAAGGTCTTTGGTACATTACACTTGAGTCCATGTGCATCATATGCTGCAATTTGCCAACAACATCCTCTTCCTCCTTACATGTCTGGTTTTGCCAGACACCACACTCTCATTCCCAACTCCAGAAGGGCGCAAGAAACTCCACTGCCTGGCATTGGAATGGATACACATTTCTACAAAAGAAACATTGTTCCTTTCTGGGTGTGGCTTCAGAGGTTCCCTTTGTGTCCAGGGAGTGATGGAACAAATGAAAGGAAGGAATGGAAGGAAGAGCAATGGAAGTAATGGAAAAAAGGGAAGAAAAACAGAATAATAATAAAAAAGGATACAAATAAAAAAAGAAAATAATAGGAAAAAGAGAAAAAGAAAGGAAAAGAGAAAGGAAAAGAGAAAGGAAAAGAGAACGAGAACACGAAAGAGAACACGAATGAGAAAGAGAAAGAGAAAGAGAAAGAGAAAGAGAAAGAGAAAGAGAAAGAGAAAGAGAAAGAGAAAGAGAAAGAGAAAGAGAAAGAAAAGGAAAAGGAAAAGAAGGGAAAGAGAAAAGAAAGAAAAGGAAAAGAAGAAAAAGAGAAAAGAAAAGCAAGAGAAAAAGAAAAAGAAAAAGGAATAGAGAAAAAGAATGAACAACCATAGTTAAATATGAGAGTTTTTATAATAATCTATGACCGAATATGTGCTCAAAACTGCCATGCATCAATTTCCTTCTGGCATCCAGACTGAGGAGTGAACAGCAGCAGATGGCCACAGTGACCCAGACTCTTGTGTCCACTCAGCTGGTCAACATCGGAAGGGCCCCAAGGCCCTTTTTTGAGGAAATTGGGCTATAAGGGCAGGAGGGAAGCAGGAAAGAAAGATGAAGGCATTCAAGGCTGCTTGCAGGGGTGGAAGCAGAGCCCCAAGTGCAGTCCAGCCTCTGGGCAGGCAGCCACCAGCAGCACCATGGGGCTGCGTGAGGAGCCCTCCTTGGCACCCAGCAAGCCCAAGGCCACGCACTGCTCTCTGCCGCCAGGCTCAGCAGTGCCAGGGGGAGTCCAGCACACGCAGACCCTTCCTCACAGCGGCCCCCCCGGCCCCTGCCGCTGCCCTCCTCCCCCTACGGAGCACTGGAACATCCCAGAGGGGCAGTTATCGCCACGGGAACACGGATGCTTCCCAGGGCTGCGCCTCACAGTGGCCCCAGTGCTGGCCACGCAGCAGCAAGGCCAGGTGAGCAGCAGGGCCGCGCAGCACCAGGGGCCACCCATGGTGCCCACAAGATGCAGGGGAGCTGCGGGGCTGCAGGGCAGCCTGCACGATGCCTCCCAGGGGAGGCTCCAAAGCCACCACGCGACACTTGGTGCTCATGGCTGCAAATGTAAACAATTGCATTCTGTTGCAGAGTCAGGAGGGTGAAAAAAAATGAATAACTCTGAAGTTGAGGACATGGAGTGGGAGAGCTCGGGGCAGGTACTGTGCGCGCAGGCAGAGGCTGCGCAGGGACGGCTGGCGCTTGGCTCTGCGAGAGCAGCCGCAGGGCTGGTGGCAGAGGTGGCAGGGAGCTCTGGCAGGCCTGGGTGCTGGGGCAGAGCTGCGCCAGGGCCAGGAGCGGCCAAGGCCTCGGGGGCTGCTTCCTGAGCCTGGCGCCCTGGCTCTGTGCATCACCTGCCCCGCGCACGCAGGGGACACGAGGACCCGCGCACAGAGCCAGATATGCCACCATGACCCTCCCCCTATGCTCCGGACACCCTCAATTGTTGGCTGCAATGATGAGGAGCCCATGGATTGGGAGGACTCAAGCTGCAACCTCCAGGTCTTGCGCCTGCTGCCAGCTGAACAGGGAGAGCTGGGGCTCAGCCTGGCCCCTTCCCGCTTTCCTGCTTCCCACTGCAAGAGGAACTGTGGGGCTAGAGACACCCAGCTCTGTGACCTGTCCTGCAAATGCTTCCTTCTCTCTTACAGGCTCCAGATCAGGATGGGGGGCTGGCAGGGAACGGGTCTGAGCTGATGGAGTGGCTCGGTTACGGCAGCAGCCAGGTACAGTCCTTGCAGCCACTGGATGCCCTTATCCTTGTGCTTCCCGACACACTGTCCCCACCAAGGTCTCCTGCTCTCTTCCAGATTGTGGGGAGCAGCGGCCTGGTCGGCTGCAGCATGGAGGAGCCCATGGATTGGGAGAGCTCCGGCTGCAGCCCCCAGGTATGGTCCCTGCTGCCGGCTGCACGGGCAGAGCTGGGGCTGTGCCCGGCCCCTTGGCGCTGCTCCGCGCTGCCTTTGGGGAGCAGCCGCGCGGGAGCCTGGCCCAGGTGTGCGGGCGCTCTGGCGGGCCGCGGCGCCGGGGCAGAGCTGCACAGGGCGCAGGAGCGCCCAAGGCCTGGGCACCTGCTGCCTCAGCCCCTCTGCCGGCCTCTGGGCTGCGCTGGCCACGCCAAGCCTCTGCCAGGGCACCAATGACGGCAGCGCTGCTGCCAAAGAGCCCGCGCAGCCGCCAAAGAACCTCTGCTCCACGGGAGCCCCCGAGCCGCTCCTCGGCCCTGCTGATGCCTCCTTTTCCCTTGCAGACCAAGCTCCCCTTCACCCTGGTTGCTGCCAGGAAACGCTGGGCATGAGGACTCTGGCCCTGGACTCTTTTGTGGTTTTTTTTCTATGTAGCGTCACAGTAGTTTTTGGTTGTTGTTGATATTGTTTATATTGTTTTTGATATTGTTGTTGTTACTGTTATTGATATTGTTGTTGTTATTATTGTTTTTGTTATTCTTTCTTGTTCTTGTTTAAATATATATTCCTGTATCATTGCTCATATGTTGCCAGTATTTTCCAAGTAAACTCAGGCACAAAAAACCATCCCCACCGCAGGTCTGTGTGTGGAGCCCTGCGTGCACCAGGGGCATGGGAGCAACAGCAAAAAATTCCTTCCTGGACTTCCATTCACATGTGGCCCTGGGGAAGAAGCCCCAGCCCCACTGTGGGGCAGCTCTCAACTCTCCGGGTGCCGCACACAACGTGTCCACACAGGGCCCAAGCCACAGGCAAAGGGAAGCTGTCGTGCCCCAGGGACACGGGGCCTGGAGATGCAGGGCCGAGCTCCACGAGCCCCTGGGGGACACAGGGCCCTGCAGGGCTGGGACACGCTCAGGGACCATGTCATGGGGGGCAGTGTCCCTGGAGGCAGCTGGTGCAGAAATGGGCTGCTGCCAGGAAGGGCCCCGTGCTGGGGACTACGATGGAGGCTGCTCTGTCCCTCTGCCGTCTGCAGGGCCATCTGCCAGCTGCTCATGGTGACAACTCGGTGCCACAAGAGAAGAGGCCTTACGGCCTGACAAAACCCCACCGCTGCCCTTCCAACATCGCTGCCGTCCTGGGTGCCCGCGGAGCCCTCCCAAGTCATACAGTCACACAGGGGTTGACTTTGGAAGGGACCTCTCGAGATCATCAGTCCAACCCCCTCCTGCACAAGCAGGGACTCCTACAGCGCGTTGCAAAGGATCACACCCAGGAGGCTTTGGAAGACCTCCAAAGAAGGAGCCTGCACAACCTCGCTGGACACCCGCTTCCAGTGCTCCGTCGCCCTAACAGTCAAAAAGCCCTTCCTCATATGCACATTGAAAGTTTGTAGCAATTTGCATCCATTGTAACTGTGTTCCAACCTACACCCTTTAGCTCTTGGGCTATTGCTGGGCACCACCGAGAAGAGTTTGGCCCTGTCCTTTTTACATCCTCCCCTCAGCTGTTTGTACCTGTTGATACGTTCCCCTCTCACTCTTGTCTTTTCCAGGATAAACAGGCCCAAATCGCTTACTCTTTCCTCATAAGATAGATGCTCCAGTTCCTTCATCATCTTTGTGGCACTAAGCTGGTCACACTCTGCAAGTTCCACATCCCTCTTGTCCTGGGCAGCCCACAATATTTCTGCACGCAAGAGTCCAGGTGTGGCCTGAGCAGAGCTGAGGAGAGGGGCACGATCAGCCCCCTCCACCTGCTGCCAACACTCCTCCTCATGCAGGCCAGCATCCCTCTGCCCTCCTTGACACAAGGGCACATTGCTGCCTCCTGCTTGACCTGTTGGCAAGCAGACGCCCCAAACTCCTCTCCACAGAGCTGCTTAAGACAGTCTGCTTGAGAAGTCATTTCTGGAGCCAGGATTTCACCAAAGCGCATGTAGAGATCCCTTGAGATCATGTAGAGAATGAACCCCTAGAGATCATGTGGAGAATCCTTCATTCATGCTGCCCTTCATTCATGTTGCTGTATGCTTCATTCATGCATTCGGGAAGATGCATGCTTCATTCACACAGTTCTTTGTTCATGCTGCACAGGTGTACTGGGAAGGGGGATTTACATGTAAATGACTGACAGAACAAAGCCTTCACTCTCTATGAGGAGGGCAGCCTCACAACACCTGCTTGCTCTGCTTCATTCCCTCCCAACCATTACACCACACTTCTCACACCTTGCTACCAGCATGGTCACCCTGCTCTATCACCTCCCACAAAAGACAGGCCTCACAGCTAAAATCACTAGCCACTGCACGCTTAGCGAAGCCTCCAAATATTGCCTCTGCTTCCTTTCATTCCTACCCAGCACGGGCACCACAGCTACTCACACATTTCCCCTAGCAACATTACCCTGATAAAAAGCCATCCCTAACACCCACACATTGCACTCAGTCATTGCCAACAACATACTTTTCTCCTCAAGTCTAAGGTAATTCATCTCCCTTACTTAAATTCCTCAAACCACTTTTCCCACAGCAAAGACGCTCCAGTCCACTCATCATCTCCAGAGCCCTACACTGCACTCTCCCCAGTAGCTGCATGTCCCTCCTGTCCTGGGGAACAAACAGCTGGATGCAGCCCTGCACATGTGGCGTCCCCAGGGCCTGAGCAGATGGGCAGGATCCCCTTCTTCGACCTGCTTCCAACACTTTTCCTACCGCAGCCCAAGGCAGTAAGGGCCGTCTCAGCCACAAGGGCACATTGCTGGCTCTTGGTCAACTTGTTGTGCACCCCAGGTCCTTCTCTGTTTTCTCTGGCCACTGCCTGCACCATGGGGCAAGAGGAGCTGGGGCTGCAAAGGGGCCTTGGAGTCTCCGGGGTTTCCTGTGTGGGACCCATTTTGGGAGCGCCTCTTGGCTCTGTGAAATGGAGGCCGAGCGGCGGGTGCTCCAAGCCCTGCTCAGCCAAGCACGGGCAGTGGGAGCCACAAGTCGCCCCTCCACGCAGGGAGAGGAGTCTGCAGAGAAGCAGAGAGCGCCTTTTGCATGGGCCCCTCTTGGCACTCTCCTTGCTGGGGCCTTCCCAGAGCCCTCCTGGGAGCTGCTCTGCAGGAAGGCTCTGCAGCCTGCGTTCCAAAAGCCCAGGAGTGCCTCTGTCTTGGAGCCCGCACACAGCAGGCAGCAACTCAGGGAAATTCGACTGAGCTGCTGAACTTGCCGCGTGAGGTCAAGATCCCTGTGGAGCCAAGCTGCAGCCTTGTCTTCTACATGTCTAAGCTGGGGGAAGAGGTAAAAGCAGTCAAAAGGGGCTAGAAAAGTCCCCTCTTCTTCTTCCTTTCCTTGCCCTGACACACCAAGCATCCTGCAAGAGGGACATTCCCAGAGCAAAGCAGGGGGACATGCTGCTGTCAGCGGGAGCTGCAGTCCTCAGTGGGACAGAGGCTGGTGCATGCGCTGAGAGGAGGCAGGAGGTGGCAGGAGCAGGAGCCAGGTGGTGTCCAGGAGGTGGGAGAGCAGGATCCAGCGCAGCTCTGTGCCCAGGCAGGAGCTTGCAGGGCCAAGGGCAGCCTGGCGTGTGGCCCTGGAGAAGTGTGCAGCGGGGCCCTGCGTGCAGCAGGCAGCAAGGCGGCCAGGGGACGGGCTCCTTCCAGCAGGGCCAGCGATGCTCATGCAGCCCCAAAAGACTCTCTGCAGGGAACAAAAACTTCTTGTGAGCTCTGTCTTTGCAGAGCTGTAAATGCCAGGAGTTCTCTGCTTGGGAAACGGGTCAAGGATCATTCTAGACACAGCCATGAGACAGGAGCTGTAGAGTTGAGGATTCTCCTACAGTGAAGAGTCTCCCAAAAGGAAGAAGCTTTCCTTTGGGTACGATTCCCCCTTTGGAGCAAAGCTCCAAAGTGTCCTGGTCTCTTCCCTCATCCACCTTACCCTCATCTTGACATGCACAAGGCATTTTAAAGCTTCAACAGACATCTGGTCTCTTTGCTCTTGCACATCTACCCTGTCACGTACTTGGCAATAAGGACAACTGTATGCAGGACCCCCATTTGTGGGAGTACTCCAACCACAAAGACAACCTGCACAGACTGAGGAGAGGAGGCTATATGAACAAGGATGGCCAAGTGAGTTGTCCATGTGGGTGAGCAGAGGAGTTTCCCTGGGAGGGGGAGGCTGGGAGAGCGCTCGCTGCAGCCGCCCCGTGCGCGTGCAGGGCGCAGGGCTGCTGTGCTGCTGTCCCTGCAGGGGCAGGAGGAGCCCAGCGCTCGCTGCGGGCATTGCGAGCTGCTCTTGCGAGGCTGTGCGGCGCTGCCGCAGCAGCGGGTGCGTGGCCAGGCGGCGCAGCGAGGAGCACGGCTCCGCGCTGGCTGCTGGGAGCCAAGGCCCCCGGCGCTGGGCAGGGCCGCGCGCGCAGGGGAGCAGCTCCCGCGGGGCCAGCGCTCCTCCTGGCAAGGCAGCCTGCGCGGGAGCGCCACGAGCGCCGCCTCCTTGCTGCCCTCATCTCACCATGGGGCGTCTGCAACCCGCGCGACTGCAGCCAGCACAGGCAGCACCTGGCCGCGCTCAGGAGAGAGCTCGACAAGACACGTGGGCCACAACAAGGAGCTAAAGCTCAGGGTTCACAGGGACGCTTGGTGCTGCAGAGGGCTGGGGCGTCCCTTGTTTTCTCCCAGCAAGGCAGGAGCTGCAGGAGCGGGGAAGGCTGTGCTGGCAGGACAGCCCTTGTGGCCTGGAAACGAGTGTGTGAGTCCGTGCTGAGCTGATGAAGGGTTCAGAATGGGAATGGGGGGAAAGTCGTCACCAGGCACCCTCTGGGAGTTCTGAGGAAAGCCCTTCTCTCCTGGTGCACCCTTTCTCCATCCATGACAATGCAGGGAGCTCCAGGAACAAAGACTTTTTGTTCCTCCTCTCCAAATGAGTATTCTGCACATTCAGGCCTGGAGAAGTAGCCAAGAAGACCAACAAAAGAGGTAGAGGTGTCATTGCAGAAGAGCGGGTAACAGGTGAGGGAGCCAAGAGCAGGGAAAAGGGGTTGTTCCAATCACTTCATCTCCTCCAACTCCTCTGTATGACACTTCCAAAGCCTCCTTCCCAGAGAGGGACACAGCAGACACCCTCCACATGTAAAGCTGGTAACAGAAAAGCCACAGCAACGCGAGTGCTGAGAGAGGACAGTAGCTGCACAGAGAATAAACACATTGCTCGCAAGGGCCCTTGTGCCCAGGTTTGGAGGCAGACGAGCTGCAGCTTCTCTGCAAGCAACCTGCATGGGGCAAGGGCTTCCCAGCGCCTTTCCTGCCGATGGGAGCACTGTGCATGCCTGGGCTCTGCAGGCGTCACGCGCGCAGGCAAGGGGGCTCCCAGCACTTGCCCTCACAGCCACGGGGCTGAGCTGGCTGCCCAGCCCTCTGCTCGCGCCTCCCTCCAGGGAACACTGCTCTGCTTCACACTTCCCCTCCAGCATTCCCAGGGCAGCAGACAAATGCCTGCCGACAATTCCTCGTGCCACCAGCCCTGCGGCTGCTTGGGAGCCACCCAGAGCCCTCCGCGCACCTCTGGCACCAGCCCCTTCCCAGCAGCTGCGCTCTGCCTAGCAGGGGCACTGCGGCATGCCAGCAAGCAAGGTTAGCCAACAGCAAGATGCTCCTCTGGGCTCCAGCACTTTGGTGGCTATAGATTGTGCTGCTTGCTTTTGCAGGAATTTCCTCAGTGTGAGGGCTACATCTGACAGCATTGGGAAGACCTCCTGCTCCATCTGCCCTTGGCTTTCCTGTTCTTACCCAAGGGCTGGGAATTCACCTCCATTAGCAAGTGAGCATTGTAGCCCAGTGCTGGGCAGAGCTGCAGCAGCTGAAGGTCCCTGCTGCTGCTGAGGGCACATTTGTGCCTGCTCTGTGCTCTGCAGCCCTAGGAAGCCGTGGCAGGGGCAGCAGTGCAGGAGCTGCACCAAGGCTGCTCTCAGCCACAGCACATGGCGCCTGCAAGGTGCATGGCAGGACAAGAGAAGGAGCCCAGCAGCACCAGGGGCTCCCAGGCCACCACCAACTCACAAGGGCTCTGCTGAGGACATGCACACCTGGCCCCGGGGCACAACTGCCCTTGGCGCTCATTGCACTACCAAGGAACACGTCTCCACCATGGAAAACAAAACTTCCTCGAGTCCATCGGGCTGTAAGGGCAGGAGAGGAGCAGGGAAGAAAGATGAAGGCATTCAAGGCTGCTTGCAGGGATGGAAGAAGAGCCCCAAGTGGAGTCCGGCCTCTGGGCAGGCAGCCGCCAGCAGCACCATGGGGCTGCGTGAGGAGCCCTCCTTGGCACCCAGCAAGCCCAAGGCCACGCACTGCTCTCTGCCGCCAGGCTCAGCAGTGCAGGGGGAGTCCAGCACACACAGACCCTTCCTCACGGCGGCCCCCCTGGCCCCTGCCGCTGCCCTCCTCCCCCCACGGAGCAGTGGAACATCCCAGAGGGGCAGTTATCGCCACGGGAACACGGAAGCTTCCCAGGGCTGCGCCTCACAGTGGCCCCAGTGCTGGCCACGCAGCAGCAAGGCCAGGTGAGCAGCAGGGCTGCGCAGCACCAGGGGCCACCCGTGGTGCCCACAAGATGCAGGGGAGCTGTGGGGCTGCAGGGCAGCCTGCGCGATGCCTCCCAGGGGAGGCTCCAAAGCCACCGCGCGACACGGTGCTCATGGCTGCAAAAGTAAACATTTCCATTCCATTGCAGAGTCAGGAGAGTGAAAAAAATGGAAAAAGATTAAGTTGAAGAGATGGAGTGGGAGAGCTCAGTGCAGGTACCGTGCGCGCAGGCAGAGGCTGCGTGGGGATGGTTGGTGCTTGGCTCTGCGAGAGCAGCCGCAGGGCTGGTGGCAGAGGTGGCAGGGAGCTCTGGCAGGCCTGGGTGCTGGGGCAGAGCTGCGCCAGGGCCAGGAGCGGCCAAGGCCTCGGGGGCTGCTGCCTGAGCCTGGTGCCCTGGCTCTGTGCACCGCCTGCCCAGCGCACGCAGGGGACATGAGGCCCCGTGCACAGAACCAGCGCTGCCACCATGACCATCCCCACAAGCTCTCCTGCTCTCTTCCAGACTCTGGGAGCCCAAGGCCTGGGCAGCTGCAGTTGCGAGGAGCCCATGGAGTGGGAGAGCTCCAGCTGCAACATCCAGGTATTGCCCCTGGTTCTGGCAGCATCAGGAGAGCTGGGGCTCATCTCGGCCCCTTCCCTCTTTACTCTTTCCGAAATCAGGAAGAGAGGTCCTAGCGACCAAGGAGCGCCAGCGCTGCGTCCTGGCCTGCAAACGCCTCTTGCTCTCTTGCAGGCTCCATGCATGAATGGGAGCTCCACAGGGGACCATCTTGAGCCAATGGAATGGCTCAGTTATGGCAGCAGCCAGGTACAGCCCCCATAGCCACTGGATGCCCTTATACTTCCTCTTCCCTATGCACCGTCCCCACCAAGGTCTTCTGATCTCTTCCAGATGATGGGGAGCAGCGGCCTGGTTGGCTGCAGCCAGGAGGAGCCCATGGAGTGGGAGAGCTCCGACTGCAGCCCCCAGGTATGGTCCCTGCTGCCGGCTGCACGGGCAGAGCTGGGGCTGTGCCCGGCCCCTTGGCGCTGCTCCGCGCTGCCTTTGGGGAGCAGCCGCGCGGGAGCCTGGCCCAGGTGTGCGGGCGCTCTGGCGGGCCGCGGCGCCGGGGCAGAGCTGCACAGGGCGCAGGAGCGCCCAAGGCCTGGGCACCTGCTGCCTCAGCCCCTCTGCCGGCCTCTGGGCTGCGCTGGCCACGCCAAGCCTCTGCCAGGGCACCAATGACGGCAGCGCTGCTGCCAAAGAGCCCGCGCAGCCGCCAAAGAGCCTCTGCTCCACGGGAGCCCCCGAGCCGCTCCTCGGCCCTGCTCATGCCTCCTTTTCCTTGCAGGCCAAGCTCCCCTTCACTCTGGCTGCTGCAAGGGAGTGCTAAGGAAGATGGAATTAGTCCATAACCTCTTTTTTATTCAGATTTTTCTTCACATAGTTTCATAATACAATTTGTTCTTGTTTATACTGTTAATATTCTTTTTAATATTATAGTTGTTAATGTAATTCTTGTTCCTGTTGTTGTTCTTTTTGTTGTTGTTGTTTAAATATATATTCCTCTATCATTGTGCACATGTTGCATGTTGTTTCCAATCAAGCTCAGGCACAAAAATTCCCACTGCAGGTGTGTGTGTGAAGCCCCAGTATTTCACACACCAGGCGCAGGGGAGCAACAGCAAAAAGGTCCCTCTGGGACTTCCATTCACACGTGGCCCTGGGGATGAGCAAAGGGGAAGGAGCCCCAGCCCCACCGCGGGGCAGCTCTCAACTCTCCGCACACAACGCACACCAGTAAGTAGCTCAGGCCATGACCCTTATGTTGGCTGCTAACCCAGTTGCTGTTGCTCTTTTCAGTTAATAAATAAATAAAAATTACTTGTAGCTAATTGGCTCATCCATTTCTTGTTGCTGTCCTTTCTGTTTACTGACTTTTTGTATCACTATAACATGGATTTAAAATTTGCTTCTTTGATAACTGCCTGGTGCAGATAGTTAGGGTACCGGCAGCCGGAAGATATCGTGCTGTACGGAAAGGTAGAGCCCCTAATAGCCAATAGTGTTAGTTTATGATGTAAGCAGACGGATGTGACGTTGTAAACCTTAGCTATATAACACCTTGTTACCCATCAATAAACGCCATTTGCTGTCCACCACATTGGTGTCAGCGAGCTGATGGTCTGAGCGGCCTGGGGGTGGTCGCCGTGCCGTTCCTGAACCAGGTCGCCACGCCGTGTGAACGGCAACAAGTGGTGCCGAAACCCGGGAATCATCGCCTGGACGGGTGAACGGCGGCCGGAGCGGCTGGACCAGCCCGGCGGGGAGGACGCTCCCGGACCAACAAGGAGGATGGAAGCCCTTGTGAAGGTCGTATCGCAATTACATAAGCATTGGGGGATTGATTGTAAGCCAAAAGGTTTTACTCTTGCTATTGCCAGGCTTTTAAAAATTAAGGTTATAGACCAGCCGGTGGATATTCTGAAGTCCCTGAAGTGTGGGACAAATGTACTAAGGTGTTAGCCGAGGAGACGATGTCTTCGGGTTGTGGGAAAAACCTTAAGGCTTGGGGAAAAGTTGTACAGGCGTTGCAGAAAGCTATAAAAGAGCAGGAGACCTGGGTGGCGGTAAGGGACTGTTTGTTGGCCACCCCGAAAATGGGAGTCGGGGCAACCGCACAGACTTTGCATCCCCCAGATGATGGTGATTCTGCTGAGCCTAAAGATCTGCAAGAGGGCGATACATCCCCTCAATCCCTGAACCCCGTCCCACTTAAAGAGGAGCAAAAACAGCCGAAATCTGTTTGGGGCGAGCTAGCCGAGGAAGCTAGGAACATTGAAAAGAAGTCAGAGCTTGGGGACGTCTGGGCCAGGCCACCACCCTATGCCCCCCAAAATGGCGCTGAGCCACAAGGAGAAGGTCGGGGCGAGGATGCTCCCGGCGGGAACAGACGGGAACCGTTAGATAAACAAGAGAGGAGGACAACAAGGAGGAGAAAGGTGGTTCGGGTGACCGGCCAGGTGAGGGAGGCCCGAGTGAGGCGCTGAGAACCGATCAGAGCGGCCATTTCACAAAACGCCTCTGTGAGTAGGAGGCGGGGCGAGCCAAGGAGGGGGGAACAGCCCGCCCGCAACGGAAGTGGGCGGGACGGAAGTAGGCGGGGCCGGAGCCCAACGAGAAAGTACCGGAGCCCGGAAGTGACCAGTCAGTCGAGTTCCGACTGCGGATCAGACACTAGTCAGGACGAGTGGGTCACAACTGATTCAAACTTAAGGGAGGAGGAAATGAAGGCAAACAGAGCTAAGAGCCAAAATATTCCCATCCGAATTAAAGAAAAACCGCGAAAGGAAGAAACCCCTCTCACGGACTGGAGGGAAATAAAGATCGCGTGTGCCGACTGGGCCCCATCGGCCGCGCTAGCGTTCCCGGTCCGGGTGACGGAGGGGGGACAGAGGGTCCACTCGCCGATAAAATCTGAGGACGTACAAGCGATTGTTAAAGCAATTGCAGATAAAGGGATTAATTCTGCCATGGTCTCGACCCTCATAGATGGTATCTTCGGGGGGGACGATCTGCTCCCGTTCGATATAAAACAAACTTGTAGGCTGATCTTTGGTGGAGCAGGGATGATCGTTTTCAAACAAGAATGGGAAGACAACTGTACGAAGTGTTTAGCCCAAGTAACTGGGGCAGATCATCCATTACACGGCTCCAGCCTGCAGCGGTTAATGGGTGCAGATCCAACAATGATCACCCCCCAGGCGCAGGCCCATGGCCTGCGGGCCCATGAGGTTATGACAACTACTCGTGCGGCCAGAGAAGCCATTCGCACAGCCTGTAGAGTTGTTGCCAGACCATCGCCATGGTCCTCAATAAAGCAAAGTGAAAGTGAGAGCTTTACACAATTTGTAGATCGTCTCCAGGCAGCGGTCGACTCTTCGTCCCTGCCCACGGAGGCAAAAGGCCCGGTCGTAGCGGAATGTTTACGACAACAATGCAATTCGGCAACCAAAGAAATCCTGCGATCATTGCCGGTGGGGTCAAGTATCGCAGACATGATTAAGCATGTTGCAAAGGAAGAGCATCTGACCCCAATTCAGGTGGCTGTTCACGCCGCAATAGCCAACGTGATGGCAGGTTCTAAATGTGGCCAGGCCGGCCACGTTGCAGTAAACTGCCCTTGGCTGGGGGACTCGCTGGCAGCGCTCCCCCCATGCCAAGATCGACCCAAAGGTCACTGTCAGGAAAGATGGCAGAGTCAAGTGGTGCCCGCTTAAGTCTGTTAAACCAGACCTTCAAAATAAAACTAATGAAAATTGTGAGTTTCTGTTCAAAGGACCGGATCATCGGACGCCCCGGTGACAGGCGTCCCGCCCGAGCCTGTGAGTTCCGCGCCGACCGAATCCAGAAAACAACAAAACAGCCTCCGCAAGAGGGGGCCGCGATGCCTTTGCGTGATCTAAATTTTGGAGCTTGTCACTATAGGACAGGTAGAGTCACATCAGCTCTTTAAATGGGTACTTGAACAGATCGAACAATCTCGACTAATTAGTACAAAAATAACTACAGGGTCACCAATTTTCAGTGCCACGCCTTGCCAACCAGCACCCATTGAACCCTGTTCCAAACGCAGCTGGTACAAAAATTGTTTCACCGGTTCGCCGTGGTTAACCACCCTGATATCCACCCTGATAGGACCGATCACAATGATCATGATGACACTGATCGTTGGACCCTGTATATTGAATAAGCTCATGCCGTTTGTCAAGAGTCGGCTAGAAAAGATTAACATCATGTTAGTAGAACACCAACAACTGCTTTAAGAATATATCCACTCAGTATTATCCCCAAGTTATCCCAAGGTACACCCTATTCCTACACCCCGGTATTACCTGTCATCCCCTACCTTCTACGTGCCTTCTTCTTTGTGCCTTATGTTTTTATGTCAAGTTTATGATATATAATTTTAAGATTGTTATAAACTATAAGAATAGAATAAGATAGTAATAAGAATAAGATAATAAGAAGAATAAGTAATTAGAATAAGATAAGAATAAGTAAGAATAAGATAGTTATATTTTAGCTAGTTTTGTTATGCATAGGGAGGGGGGAAATGTTGCAGATGATAGTTAGGGTCCGGCGGCCGGAAGATATCGCGCTGTACGGAAAGAAAAGGCCCCTAATAGCCAATAGCGTTTAGTTTATGATGTAAGCAGACGGATGTGACGTTGTAACCCTTAGCTATATAACACCTTGTTACCCATCGATAAAGGCCATTTGCCGTCTACCACACTGGTGTCAGCGAGCTGATGGCCCGAACCGTTTGGGGGTGGTCGCCGTGCCGTTCCTGAACCAGGTCGCCGCGCCGCTTGAACGGCAGCACTCCTGGGAGCTGCTCTGCAGGAAGGCTCTGCAGCCTGCGCTCCAAAGGCCCAGGAGCGCCTCTGTCTTGGAGCCCGCGCACAGCAGGCAGCAACTCAGGGAATTTCAACTGAGCTGCTGAACTTGCCGCGTGAGGTTAAGATCCCTTTGGAGCCAAGCTGCAGCCTTGTCTTCTACATGTCTAAGCTGGGGGAAGAGGTAAAAGCAGTCAAAAAGGCCTAGAAAAGTCCCCTCTTCTTCTTCCTTTCCTTGCCCTGACACAGCGACCATCCTGCAAGATTCCCAGAGCAAAGCAGTGGGACATGCTGCTGTCAGCGGGAGCTGCAGTCCTCAGTGGGACAGGGGCTGGTGCATGCGCTGTGAGGAGGCAGGAGGTGGCAGGAGCAGGAGCCAGGTGGTGTCCAGGAGGTGGGAGAGCAGGATCCAGCACAGCTCTGTGCCCAGGCAGGAGCTTGCAGAGCCAAGGGCAGCCTGGCGTGTGGCCCTGGAGAAGTGTGCAGCGGGGCCCTGCGTGCAGCAGGCAGCAAGGCGGCCAGGGGACGGGGTCCTTCCAGCAGGGCCAGCGATGCTCATGCAGCCCCAAAAGACTCTCTGCAGGGACCAAAAACTTCTTGTGAGCTCTGTCTTTGCAAACTTGTAAATGCCAGGAGTTCTCTGCTGGGGAAACGGGTCAAGGATCCTTCTAGACACAGCCACGAGACAGGAGCTGTAGAGTTGAGGATTCTCCTACAGTGAAGAGTCTCCCAAAAAGAATAAGCTTTCCTTTGGGTACCATTCCCCCAGGCTTAGAGCTCAGCTATGTGCTGAGCATGGAATCACCCTCAAGCTCAGAGCCTGGAGAGCGCTACCCTATGGGCTGACAAATCTCCAAAGTGTCCTGGTCTCTTCCCTCATCCACCTTACATCTTGACATGCACAATGTATTTTAAAGCTTCAACAGACATCTGTTCTCTTTGCTCTTGCACATCCATCCTGTCACGTACTGGGCAATGAGTACAAGTGTATGAAGGACCCCCATTTGTGGGAGTACTCCAACCACAAAGACAACCTGCACAGACTGAGGAGAGGAGGCTACATGAGCAAGGATGGCCAAGTGGGTTGTCCGTGCAGGTGAGCAGAGGAGTTTCACTGGGAGGGGGAGGCTGGGAGAGCGCTGGCTGCAGCCGCCCCGTGCGCGTGCAGGGCGCAGGGCTGCTGTGCTGCTGTCCCTGCAGGGGCAGGAGGAGCCCAGCGCTCGCTGCGGGCATTGCGAGCTGCTCTTGCGAGGCTGTGCGGCGCTGCCGCAGCAGCGGGTGCGTGGCCAGGCGGCGCAGCGAGGAGCACGGCTCCGCGCTGGCTGCTGGGAGCCAAGGCCCCCGGCGCTGGGCAGGGCCGCGCGCGCAGGGGAGCAGCTCCCGCGGGGCCAGCGCTCCTCCTGGCAAGGCAGCCTGCGCGGGAGCGCCACGAGCGCCGCCTCCTTGCTGCCCTCATCTCGCCATGGGGCGTCTGCAACCTGCGCCACTGCAGCCAGCACAGGCAGCACCTGGCCACACTCAGGAGAGAGCGCGACAAGACACGTGGGCCACAACAAGGAGCTAAAGCTCAGGGTTCACAGGGACGCTTGGTGCTGCAGAGGGCTGGGGCTTCCCTTGTTTTCTCCCAGCAAGGCAGGAGCTGGAGGAGCGGGAAAGGCTGAGCTGGCGGGACAGCCCTTGTGGCCTGGAAACGAGTGTTCTGAGGAAAGCCCTTCTCTCCTGGTGCACCCTTTCTCCATCCATGACAATGCAGGGAGCTCCAGGAACAAAGACTTTTTGTTCCTCCTCTCCAAATGGGTATTCTGCACATTCAGGCCTGGAGAAATAGCCAAGAAGACCAACAAAAGAGGTAGAGGTATCATTGCAGAAGAGCGGGCAACAGGTGAGGGAGCCAAGAGCAGGGAAAAGGGGTTGTTCCAATCACTTCATCTCCTCCATCTCCTCTCTCCAGTTTGTTCACCATTCATTCCTCACGTCCTCCTGTCGCCAGGCTCATCAGTGCAAGGGGGAGTCCAGCACACGCAGACCCTTCCTCACGGCGGCCCCCCTGGCCCCTGCTACTGTCCTCCTCCCCCCACGCAGCAGTGGAACATCCCAGAGGGGCAGTTATCGCCACGGGAACACGGATGCTTCCCAGGGCTGCGCCTCACAGTGGCCCCAGTGCTGGCCACGCAGCAGCAAGGCCAGGTGAGCAGCAGGGCCGCGCAGCACCAGGGGCCACCCGTGGTGCCCACAAGATGCAGGGGAGCTGCGGGGCTGCAGGGCAGCCTGCACGATGCCTCCCAGGGGAGGCCCCAAAGCCACCGCGCGACACCTGGCACTCACACCTCTCACATTGCCCTTTCCTCTCCTCCACTTGGCACTGGGCTCCCCGCCTACCTGCCAAAGGGCCTGCTGGAGGCAAGGGGAGTGATGCAGGCTGGCCCAGCACTTCCTGCTCTGTGCCCCACTGCTCCCGCACATGGAGATGCCAAGAGGCTCCTGGGACAGAGATCCCTGCTCTCATGGCTGCAAATGTAAACAATTCCATTCCGTTGCAGACTCAGGACAGTGAAAAAAACGGATAAATGTGAAGTCGAAGAAATGGAATGGGAGAGCTCAGTGCAGGTACTGTGCGTGCAGGCAGAGGCTGTGCAGGGACGGCTGGCGCTTGGCTCTGCGAGAGCAGCCGCAGGGCTGGTGGCAGAGGTGGCAGGGAGCTCTGGCAGGCCTGGGTGCTGGGGCAGAGCTGCGCCAGGGCCAGGAGCGGCCAAGGCCTCGGGGGCTGCTGCCTGAGCCTGGCGCCCTGGCTCTGTGCACCACCTGCCCTGCGCACGCAGGGGAAATGAGGCCCCATGCACAGAGCCAGATCTGCCACCATGACTGTCCCCCTATGCTCTCCTGCTCTCTTCCAGAGCCCAGGAACCCACAGCCTGGCTGGATGCAGCCAGGATGAAGAGCCTATGGAGTGGGAGACCTCTAGCTGTGCCCTCCAGGTATTGCTGCTGCTGCCAGGTGCACATGGACAGCTGGGGATGGGGTTGGCCCCTTCTCGCTTTCCTGATTCTTGCTGCAGGAAGAGGGGCCCTGGGGCCAGAACTCCCCAGCTCTGGGACTTGTCTTGAAAATGCCTCCCTCTCTCTTACAGGCTCCGCACATGGATAGGGGGCCTTCAGGGGACCACCCTGAGCCTATGGAGTGGCTCAGTTACGGCAGCAGCCAGGTACAGCCCCCGTAGCCCCTGGATGCCCTTGCCCTTCCTCTTCCCCACACACCGTCCCCACCAAGGTCTCCTCCTCTCTTCCAGACCGTGGGGAGCATCACCCTGGTCGGCTGCAGCCAAGAAGAGCCGATGGACTGGGAGAGCTCCGGCTGCAGCCCCCAGGTATGGTCCCTGCTGCCGGCTGCACGGGCAGAGCTGGGGCTGTGCCCGGCCCCTTGGCGCTGCTCCGCGCTGCCTTTGGGGAGCAGCCGCGCGGGAGCCTGGCCCAGGTGTGCGGGCGCTCTGGCGGGCCGCGGCGCCGGGGCAGAGCTGCACAGGGCGCAGGAGCGCCCAAGGCCTGGGCACCTGCTGCCTCAGCCCCTCTGCCGGCCTCTGGGCTGCGCTGGCCACGCCAAGCCTCTGCCAGGGCACCAATGACGGCAGCGCTGCTGCCAAAGAGCCCGCGCAGCCGCCAAAGAGCCTCTGCTCCACGGGAGCCCCCGAGCCGCTCCTCGGCCCTGCTGATGCCTCCTTTTCCCTTGCAGACCAAGCTCCCCTTCACCCTGGCTGCTGCTGGGAAGCACTGGGCCCAGGAACTGCAGCAATAACTTCTTATCTGGATTTTTCATTAGAGACTTTTATAGTAGTATTTGTTCCTGTTGATATTCCTGTTGTTAGTTTTATTGATATTGTTTTTATTATTGTTGTTGTTATCGTTTAATATATTGTTCTGTTTTTGTTGTTGTTTAAATATATATTCCTGTATCATTGTTTTAGTGTTGTATGTTTTATCCAAGTGATGTCAGGCACTAAAATCATCCCCACTGAAGATGTGTGTGTGTAGTGCTAAGATTTCAGACCCTAGGAGCAAGGGAGGGCCTGCAAAGGTTCCCTCTAGGACTTTCTTCACACATGGCCCTTTGGGATGTCCCAGCCAGTTTTCCATCTGTTTTTTTTTTTTTTTCTTCTTTTTCACTTATTCTATTCTTCATTTTCTTTTTCTTTTCCCTTTTCTTTTTTTTTTGTTTTCCTTTTAATCTTTTCCTAATGCTGTTTTGTTTTCTTTTCTCTTTTTCCCTTTCTTCTTTCCATTTCCAATTCTTTTTATTTCTTCTTATTTTTTTTTCCTTCTTGGAAATTGTGGCACAGAAAAAGAGTGTAGGACATGATGAAGCCAAAGAGCATTCCCAACCGGCACCGGGGATCGCAGCTCTGCTCAACACTCAGGCACTCCCCTTCTAAATGCCTGCACTCAAGCAGTGCCAGGAGAGGACAAGCTCATCCTCAGGAGAGCAGTCATTGCTCTCTGGAAAGGAAGGGAGCCTCCAAGGCCAGGCCTGCAAAGGAACAATGGTTCTTTTCCAGCAATGTGCATCCGTTCCAATGCCAGGCTGTGGGATTTCTTGCTCCCTTATGGAGCTGGGAATAAGTGTATGGTGCCTGACAAAACAGGACAAGCAAGGAAGAAGACAAGGAGGTTGTTGGCAGATGAGATGGAAGGCAGCACTGCCAGGCCCAGCGGGAGTCGTGCGGCACATGGGGAGCAGCTGAGTGCGCCCAACATCCTGGCTCATTGCGGCCAATGACCACCTGCAGGAACCAGCTCTCACGCACATGCTTGCCCCATTCTGCTTCACTGCTTTAGCCCTCTCTTCAGCTTCTCCCAAAGAAGATGCCCTGCTTCTGCTGCATCTCTGCATGGCTCTTGCTTCAGGAGACAGGCCAAGAAGGCAGCCTCAGATCCCGAAGGAAATACAAGCGTCCCATGGTCCTGATGTGCAGGCACCACATGGGGCAGGGAGCACTCCAGGATGGGGAAAGGTCTCCCCAGCATGGACCCAGCAACAACCCTTGGTGTCTCAGCCCACCACAGCCCTCCTGCTTGGGCAGCCACCCCCTGCAACCTGCCCCTGCTGACTCCTGTGAATGTCCAATGTCGGAGGAGTGCTGGAAATGGCCAAAGTGACAGACCAATCCGTGACAAATGCCCTGTGGCCCCTTCACAGCCAGGCCATGCAACCAAGGACACCCAGCTCAGCAAACGTCCTTTTCCTCTCCGGACCCTCTCCAGCCCAGCCCAGCCCCTCTCCAGCTCTCCCCACCTGCCCTGCCCTCTCCCAGCCCACCCAGCAGAGCAGCCCAGGCTGGGGGTGGCCCCGCAGCAGTGCCCCCCGCAGGGCACTCAACCAACAGCCCAAGCCCCACTGTGGGCACAGCAGCTCCAGGGGACAGGGCTGTGTGTGTCAGGTGCCCCATCAATCCATTCCAAGCTGGAAATGGCCCCCATACGGACACAGAGGACAGTGACACTCTGTGCCTCTTGTTCCTGTATCCCAGAGCTTCCCTACCCCAGGCTGCCTGCAGCCCCCATACCAGCCCCTCTCTCCAGCACAGCACAAGGCTCCCTGCCCTGGGGCTCTGCTGGCACCTCCTGCTGCCAGGGACACAGCAGCCAGCCCCTAGCCGACATGCAGAGAAACATATTTCTTTTCCCCATTTATTCCTCCTTCTAAGAGCACAATTGCTCCTTTTCCCCTTCCCCAGGGATATCCCTGCTCCCTGGAAAACCCTTCCCCAGGTTCATTCCTTAGTTATGGTCTGCCTGGAAGCTCCTGGAGCCTCCCCGGTGCTCCCTGCAGGACCCCGAGATGCTGGTGTTGCTCTGCAGAGTGAGTGGGCTGTGGTGCTCTGGGGTCACAGGGTGACTCTGCAGTTGTTGTGCTCATGGTTGGACACAGACCCAGCTGGACAGGCATCATTGTACCTGAGAACACCATATCAAGAGGCTTCTATCTGTGAATGATGCTCTGAGCAATCACAGGGCCTATAAAATGGCTCAGGCTGTGTTCATGTGTCCCTAGACCCAGACAATGACTTCAGGTATAAGCTACCATGGGCGGCTCTTGAAGCTCCTTTTCCTGTGCCTGCAAAGTGCCCTATATGGTCATAGGCCACCATACGGGGGACAGTCCCAGGCAGATACTGCTTAGACATTCATCACTATGAGGAGCACCGAGCACTCACAAGTGAGAACTGAATCCAGTCCTTATTCCCCAACATATCCCCCCAGGAGCTCATTGCCTTGGGCCCATGAAGAGCCCCAGAAAAGCAACAAGCATATTTCAGGCTGAAAATTCAGCAAATTCTCAGCAAATTCTTGGCACCAGCTTTGGAAGAAGAGCCCAATCCACGAGATGCACTGAAAACATACCCTTTACTTGGGGGAACGACAGCTCTGACACAATGATAGACACATTTAAAAAAGACCTCTGGTCAGAAAGACACAGTTAACACCTCTGGAGAAGTGGGATGAATTCAGGAACTTGTGCACAAACCTCATTATTAAAGCAAGGATGCCGAAATCACAGGAGTTGTCTGAGAGAAATTAGATATCATTTGAGTAGATGGATGGGATTTCAGCTTATTGCTGCTGAAATATTACCAATTGAATCATTTTTTTCAGTGCATCCCTGAGTTCCTTGTTCCTCATGCTGTAGATGAGAGGGTTCAGTGCTGGAGGCAGAACTGAGTACAGAACAGCTACCACCAGATCCAGAGCTGGGGTGGAAATGGAGGGAGGCTTCAGGTAGGCAAACATGCCTGTGCTGACAACCATACAGACCACAGCCAGGTGTGGGAGGCACATGGAAAAGGCTTTTTGCCGGCCCTGCTTTGATGGGATCCTCAGCACAGCTCTGAAGATCTGCACATAGGACACCACAATGAAAATGAAACACCCAAAGCCTAAAGAGATGCTAACCACAAGAAGCCCAGGTTCCCTGAGATAGGAGTCTGAGCAGGAGAGCTTGAGGATGTGGGGGATCTCACAGAAGAACTGCTCCACCTCATTGTCTTGGCAGAGGGGTAGGGAAAATGTGTTCCCAGTGTGCAAGAGAGCATTGAGAAAATTAGATGCCCAGGCAACTGCGGCCATTTTGACACAAGCTCTGCTGTCCATAAGGACATCATAGTGCAGGGGTCTGCAGATGGCAACGTACCGGTCATAGGTCATGACTGTGAGGAGACAATACTCTGCTGAAATGAAAAAGGCAAACATAAAGACCTGTGCAGCACATCCTAAGTAGGAAATGGCCCTGTCGTCCCACAGAGAATTGGCCATGGATTTGGGGACAGTGGTGGAGATGGAGCCAGCATCGAGGAGGGAGAGGTTGAGGAGGAAGAAGTACATGGGGGTGTGGAGGTGGTGGTCGCAGGCTATAGCTGTGATGATGAGGCCGTTGGCCAGGAGGGCAGCCAGGTAGATGGCCAGGAAGAGCGAGAAGTGCAAGAGCTGCAGCTCCCGCCTCTCTGCAAATGGCAGGAGGAGGAACTCGTTGAAGGAGCTGCTGTTGTTTCGGAGCACTGTCCAATGAGGAAAAAGCGTCAACACGTTAGAATACGCTTCTCTGAGCAAAAGTCCTTCTCTGAGCAAAACTCCTTCTACTCCTCTTAGTAATCCCACATTGCCTCTCTCCTTTACCTTGTTCAGCTCCCTTGTCTGACCTCTGGTTTGTGCTGGCTGAGTATGCTCTTCATCTGTGCTTGGGCTCCAGAGCAGTCAGTCCTGCTCTTGTGGGTGGTGTAAATGGAGGTGTCCAACTGCCTCATATATTCGGTGAGGAGACCAGGGGATGGGCACCATGAACTGAGTGAAGGGGATTTGATCCAGTGACTCAATAGCGATATTCTCTAATTCCTTTTGCGCAAATGGCATCACTCATGACAGCTCTTTTTGAAAGAAAACATTGTTGGGAAGGATTCATCTCCAGCTTACCCTTTTGAACAGAAGTGTCTGAAATGGACCCTGTCCTCTGAGCATCTTAACATCTTCACTCTTACTTGACACAATGCAGCTGGAGAGGGAAGTTTCTGCCTTAACTGCAGCTGACTCCCTGTCCTTAACTCAAGGGAGCAAGAACCAGACCAGAACGAGAGGTGAAGAAATGTAGAGCAACACTATGAACCTTATGCCAAGGGACAGGAAGGAGTAACAGACAGAGGAGCACTGGGGAAAGTCTTCCCCTCCCCAAGCTGTGCAAGCCACCTCCCAGAGAGCAACATCTCCAGACAGTCCCTCTCAGTCCCCTTCTCCTGCAGTGGGAAAGGACCAGGCTGCAGTAGAGACACAGCCCCTCTTCTACCAAGGAGGGTACTCATGGCTGGGACCCCATGGCCTTGAGGGGTGGGAGAGGGGACACGGGGCTTTGCTTAGAGGAAGACATCTGTGTTGCAGGGACTGACTGGTGGGGAGTGATCCAAATCCCCCCTCCCACAGTGATTATGTTTCTAGTTCCCTCCCATTTGCTGATTTTATCTCCACCGCTGGAGCTTTTCCTGATGGCAGCAGTTGCTCTTGCCCATGTCTTCTCCCTGTCAGTGCCGCACAACCCATCCCACCCCCTGGACACTTACTCTGCCCTACAGCAGTATCTCAGCAGCAGGGCGCTGTCCAGGGACATCTCTCTGCAGGTAGTAAGGAGAAGGTCAGACAAGCCCTGGTGAGGCCAGAGAAGGTGATGCTGGTGCTGTCTTCAATCAGGGGAGGGGGGCAAGGGTTTTCTGAGGTTCCTCACAAATCTCTCCATTTAAAGGACTAGAGTGTCAGGTTCCTGCTCTAACCTGGCATTTCCTTTCCATACACCCCCGGGTTTTCGGAAAGCAGACACAAGAAATCTCCTGATCTTAGACATTAACACTGCTTTCACTGTCCTCTTGAAAAGGCTCTTTCAGAAAATGAACCTGTCCTTATGGGAGTCTCTCCTCACACCCAGAGCTTCTCCCTGCAGCACCATGGGGATATCCCAGGCAAGGTTAGTGCTGCAGTCCCAGGCAGGTGGCAGTGCCCAGGGGACACAGCACCCTGCGGCACAGGGACACTGCTCTGAATTGCAGCCCATGCAGACCTGGGTGCACTCATTGGCTTCACACCCCTGCCCTATCCCAGGGGGAAGGCAGCCGTGGTGCCCGATACCTTTGATGGTCTGGCTGGGAATCCCTGCTCCAAAGCACACCCAGCTCCAAGCAGGAGAAGCTGGGAGAGCCACCCCAGCTGGGGAAGGTGCTACATTCAAAAGATCATTCCAGTAACCACAGCAGTGTTGTCCTGCAGACAGACACTTTCCATATCTTGGGCTGGTAAGATTTCTCCCTGCAGTGAGTTCTCAATTGCCCTCCCATTCCCAACTCTCCCTCACCTGTCCCTCACTTACGCGCAACTCATCCCAGCCTGGTGCCTGTGGGCAGTGCCCTGAGTCTTGCTGCTCCTTTATGAGGAGCTGCTCCTGGGCAGAGCTGTCTCTCTGCAGCACCTGCCAGGTTGCCATGGGCTCCCGCAGTCCCAGGAGCCAGGCCCAGCTCAGGAGCAGGGACCAAGCTTAAGATGGAATAATTTCTGTCTCCTCTGCAGCCTTCAGGCATTTCTGGGGCTTCAGGGCTGTGACTGGGGAAGCAGGGTGGGTGTCTGTAGGATGCATGGACACAGCTGCAGGTATGAACCAGCATGGGACAGGCTCTGGTGGAGACAGACACAGGCTCTGCCTGGGCTCACAGACACCAGAGGAGGCCTTCATCGTCTTGGCTATGGCTGTTGTCTCTGCCACCGAGGCCTGTCAGGAGCCTCAGTGTCCCTCTTGCTGGTACCCTGAAAGGTGTCGTATCATTGTCCTGCACTGAGCACTGCACACCCCCCCACACACACTGTCCTCAGGAGGACCTGTAAAACATGTAGGGGAAAGGATCTCCCTTCCCAGAAGCGCAGGGGCTGACCTTGGAGATTTTGACTGATAAAACACACCAAGGGTTAATGTGGCATCAGAGCCTCCTGCATGATTCTCTGCCTACCTGTTATCAGTGATGACAATTTTCTGTTCTAATCAGTCCCTGGGTAGTCTTTACTGCTAACAACTATCAGTGGGACCCATTAAAACTCAACAAAATGTTGTGGGTTGATCTTGACTTTAAATTCTCCTCTCAGTAACTGAGGTTCATGGATTCAGCATGAAATCTACCATGGGGCTCATAAAAATGCAAAAAGCTCTCACAAACCATGTCTCTCCCTGCAATTTTTGTCTAGGCTTGCATGACTAATTGGAGAGGTTTGGGGACTGTAGCTGAAAGTTGGAGACATCAGTCATATACAAGCATTTCTGATTTTACAGGTTTTTATTGTTACTATTAACATCCAGCTTTCAGAGTAATCGACAGCAATATTCTGGAATTGGAATCAATCCAGAATGACTCCCAATGAAGTGTGGACATCTAGAAGAACCCGTGTCCCAGAGCTCAAGCACTGTATGGACACTCTTCCTTCCCTCCCCAACCTGCCATTTCTCACATCAGCCACCTGGGACTTCCATCACTCTTGTTAGAAGCTTCTCTGTTCTACTGAAATCAGCAACTGAAAGTTAGAGCTCATCTGCTGCAGCTGCCAACTGCTTTCCTTAGAGAGTTTCTTAGAGAACTAGCTGCAAACAAACACAGGGTTTTTCTTAATTCCAAAGAAACAGAAATAAAGCTTGAAATAATTTCACAAATAATAATTGTGCTCTTTGAGTGTAGGCTAAGCCCAACGTGTCAACAATGAGGTTCCCTTGCTACAAGGGACACCCTTCCTCAAAGACAGAGCAACCTTTAAACTCCTTGAAGTGCAAACCAGCAGCTGGGTCCTGAAGTGAGCAAAGAGTAACAGGGGGAGTCATAATACTGCGGTTCTACAATGGCCAACTTGTGACCTGTAAAGATGGTGTTAGAAATTGTCAGTTTAAGCAGGACATGTGGGAATGGGAGAGCCACACAGCTCCTGGGGGTCCTGGGTCATGATGTGGGCCTTGCTGCTTTTGGAGATCCCAGACCTGCCTCAGCTTCTCTACAAAAGCAGGGAAAAGGCCCTGATGCAAGACCTTAGAGAACAGGGATTTTCCTGGCTGCTCAGGGCAACACAAAGAAGGACTTGGGGATGTCAAAGGAAACCCAACCCACCAACATCAAAAGCACTGGACCTTCCTCAACCCTTCGTTTGGGAGCAGGATGGGACAGGGAAAACAGCCACGTCCCAGACGTCCTCCATTAGGCCTCCAGCTCTGCAGCTTCTCATGGCTTCAGGGAAGCTCCCTAAACCAACACTTCCCATGACCCTAGTGCATTGAGCAGACTGAGCAGACACAGAGGAGACAGAAGAGAGAAAGGGGAGAGACCCCTGGGTCCAGAATGGGCCTTCCTGTGCCAAAGACAGGATGCTAGAGGCTGAATAGGCAACTGAAAGAAAGGAGGAAAGGCGTGCTTTGCTTTTCAGGGTCTGGAATGCCACATATCTGAAAGCTTCAAGAGGGATGCCATCCCCCTTCTGCAAGATTTGCTCCAGGACTGTGAAAAAACTACAGGAAGAGGAATGTTGGTTGTTGGAAGCTTCAGCAGTAGGGGAATGGGGAGATGGTCATCTCACTGACTTGTGAACAAGCCAAAATGCAGCTCCTGAGGCACGGCAGTGCCTTACAGGCTCCATACGGGAGTCTGGACAGAGGGATGCAGTGTGTGGGCCTGTCCTGAGACACCCAGGGTCAAAAGTGTGGGAGATGCAGGATGCCAGGGCTCTACAGATCCCAAAGACAGGCAGGTGCCAAAAACTATACCCACGGGAGAAACACTACTTGGAGGTGTAATGGCAAACCCCAAAGCATAAGTAAGGTGCAAAAGAGAAATAGCTTTCCTCAGGGTCAGATGAAAGAAAGCTGCGCAAAATTCACAGGATTTGGAGAAACTTCTTCAGATTTTCTACCTGGCCTGACCCGTGGTTTTGGAGCCTGTCAGGAACCAATGTCCCATCTCAAGCCCTCTGGAGGGAAGACATGTGTTAAGAATATATTTGCTCTTTTCTGACATATCATCTCTATCTTATCACTGATCAAGAAACCTTCCTGAGGGCTTTTAAAAGCACAGAGCCTGTAGATCCTTTTTCAGAAGAGTAGATTCCTTGAGGTTGCAGCAGGGGATCCAGTGCCGTGCTGAAGGCAGGTCCCAGCAGGCAGGTCCTTGGGGCCTTTTCCAGTGAACTTTGGGTTATCTCCGAGGATGGAGACCTGAGAATCTCTCTGGATCCTGTGCCAGAGTTTGGCCATGCTCATAGACAAAAAGATTGGTTCTTAACATCTAAGAGCATTTCCCATTGTCCATTTCCTTTTCTCTCACTATTGCCTCACCTGCCATTTGTGTGACCCTCCAAGAATATCCAACTGCTCTGTGCCCTCCACAAGGCAGTTGTGCACAGCATGAAGATCCCCCTTGGACTTCTCTGGTCTACACTGAACAAACCCTGCTCTCCCAGCATCTCCTTTTCTGCCCCACACTCCAGCCCCTGACCATCTTCTTGTCCCTGTGCTGGACTCCTTCTCACTTGTTAGTGCCTGCGCAGAACTGGAGAGGCTGAATGGGATCTGGTTTACAGACATGGTCTCGTAATCCCGCTCCATCCCAGGAGCTTCTCTGTGTGCTCAGACATGCATGTGCATGTACATGCATGTGCTCGGACATGTGTGTGCTTGGACGTGCATGTGAACCCATGAGTGCATGGGTCTGTGTGTGCGCATGTGCTGGGCACGCTCCTGTCTCCCCGTGGCAGGGGCCCACGTGGCCCCGCGAGCCCCTGCACAGGTGCCCCTCGCCCTGTGGCCCCCGGCACCCAGTTTCCCTGGGGTGCTGACACCGGGACCTGCCACCCCGGGGGTCCCAGCACAAGGAGCCCTCTCTGGGGAGCCACCAGCACCAGGAGCCCTCACTGCTGGGCCCCAACCAGCAGGACCTGTCACCTTCGGGCCCTCATCCTCAGGACCCCTCATTCAGGGACACTTCCCATCAGGGCACCTCGACCTCGAGCTCCCAACCGCAGGCCCCTTCATCCCTTCATCAGTGACGCAGAGCCTAGTTGGAGACCTGCAACTATTGGTATCAGGAGTCAGTCAAAGCCTGTTCAGTTTATTAATCAGTGGCCTGAAGGGACAGAGTGCACCCTCAGCAAGTTTTCTGAGGATAGAAAAGTGGGAGGAATGGCTGATAGCCCAGAGGTCTGTGCAGGCTTTAAGAGGGACCTGGACAGCCTGGAGATTGGCGGGTAGAGGAACCTCATGAAGTTCAACAAGAGCAAATGCAGAGTCTTGCAGCTAGGGAGGAATAACCGCATGCACCAGGACAGGCTGGGGATTGATCTGTTGGAGAGCAGCTGCACAAAAAGGGACCTGGGAATCATGGTTGGCACCAAATTGACCATGAGCCATCAGTGTGCCCTTGTGGCCACTGATACTGGTGGCTGAGGTCTGACGGTATTCAGAGTGCCCCACAATATTGCAATGGCAGGAGATGTCTTTGGGTGGCCACTAGCTCCAGGCTGTGGTGTTTCACTGCGGGTGCAGGAATCGTCCTCCACTGCCCCTTCCCTGGGCCTCCTGGGTCCCCACTGCCTCCCTGGGGATTGCAGAGCCCTCCTTTCCCCATGTGCACCTGGGTTTAGTGCTCTACCTTCTGGTCCCTGCACTGTGAGTCATCCCTGTTTCATTAAAGCTGCACTCAGTGCCCACTCCCAGGCAAACCCTGTGCCTGGAGATCCCTGGGGATTCCCTCATCAGCACAGTCACGTGTGGGGCAGCCTGGCACAGGCAATGCAGAGACCATTGCTTATCTGCAGTGGTCAGTGAGAGATGGACCCTAGATTGAGGCTAACAGATCACCCTGGAATGCTGAGGACATCCCCTGGATCTCATGGAGTTCACAAGCAGAAGAGCAGGCCCATTTGTGGTTGCACACCCTAGGGCATATTTTTTGATTCCAGTTTCTAAAGAGAGGCCAGATTCAGGACCATCATAGGGCAGATCCCCTTTTATTATGGAAATGTTATTCTGGAATCCAGCTGTGTCTTAAGGGAGCCCAAGGACTGGTCCTGCCTGTTCTTCCAGGGTACGAGGAAAAACAAGCCTCTCTGCCAGGTTATGAGAGTTCCTGGGCCATATCTGCAGGATAAAGGGTGGAAGGACAGCATGGAAATGAGGAGGACAACTCTAAATACAGAAAGTCTTGCTGCCCTCCTTGAATTTGTCTTCAGGAAAGATGAACTGCCACGGGAAGGCTGCCTCTAGACTTTCCTTCAATTCACTCATGTTTAGTTTTGTATGTTGGAGCTTTGCATGGAAGCATGGAAACCTGTGGTGACATTTGGTTGCCATTTCTGTCATATTAGAGAGATTTGAGATCACACTCTAACCATAGGCACGAGAGCTGAGATCTCCTAAACAACACTGGACCCCTGGTCTCACCCCAGCTGCCCTCGTCCTGCCATGACTCCGTACCTCAGAGGTCCCTTGGTGTCAGTGCTGGAAAAGACACTGCAGAGGGAAACTCTCCTCCCTGCACTGGGCACATCCAAAGGAGCTCAAAGAAGCGGCTCAGAGAATCCCCCCTCTCTGCTAGTGAAGGGGGAACCCTGGCTTCCTGCTGAATCACGATCTATGTTTAAGTGCTGAATGAGAGATTCCTGTGCAGATGTGACAAAAATTAGGTGTCTTTATTTTATTATTTATTATTTTAAGATTGGTGTAAAAGAGAGAAGTAAAAAAGAAAGAAATGGATAAAATACGGCCTTGATGCCAGATATCCTGGTGAGTGAATGAAACATTTGTTACCACTGACCTTGTACCCACTGGATGAGTTTCTTCAGTGCCTCCTTGAGCTCCTTGTTCCTCATGCTGTAGATGAGGGGATTCAGGGCTGGAGGCACCACCGAGTACAGAATGGACACAACCATATCTAAAAGTGGGTAGGAAATGGAGGGGGGGCTTCAGGTAGGCAAACAATACAGTACTGACAAACAAGGACACCACAGCCAGGTGCGGGAGGCACATGGAAAAGGCTTTGTGCTGGCCCTGCTCAGAGGGGATCCTCAGCACAGCTCTGAAGATCTGCACATAGGACACCACAATGAAAATGAAACACCCGAAGAATAAACAGACACTAACAACAAGAAATCCAACTTCCCTGAGGTAGGATTGTGAGCAGGAGAGCTTGAGGATCTGGGGGATCTCACAGAAGAACTGCTCCATCACATTGCCTTGGCACAGTGGTATGGAAAATGTGTTCCCACTGTGCAGGAGAGCATAGAGAAAGCCACAGCCCCAGGCAGCTGCTGCCATTTTGACACAAGCTCTGCTGTCCAGGAGGGTCCCGTAGTGCAGGGGTCTGCAGATGGCAACGTAGCGGTCATAGGCCATGACTGTGAGTAGGGAAAACTCTCCTCCCAACAAGAAGACGAAGAAAAATATCTGGGCAGCACATTCCGAGTAGGAAATGGCCCTGGTGTTCCACAGGGAATTGGCCATGGATTTGGGAACAGTTGTGGAGATGGAGCCAACATCGAGGAGGGAGAGGTTGAGGAGGAAGAAGTACATGGGTGTGTGGAGGTGGTGGTCGCAGGCTACGGCTGTGATGATGAGGCCGTTGGCCAGGACGGCAGCCAGGTAGATGGCCAGGAAGAGCGAGAAGTGCAAGAGCTGCAGCTCCCGCGTGTCTGTGAAAGGCAGGAGCAGGAACTCATTGAATGAGCTGCTGTTGGTCATTAGCTCCTTCAGGCCACTGCAGGACTGTCTGAGTAAAAAGAGTTGTTGAGAAATTAGAACTGATTTCCATGTGCAATTTTTTCTCATAAACCCTCCTCTAACACACTTTATTAAGTCCCATCTCAGTCAAACCATCATTGAGGTCCATGTCTTGAGCTGTGCTTAATGCTGGGTGAGTTTGCCATGAGGAGACAGAAATCCTCAGCACTGCTACTGCACTCTGAGTAAATGGTGGTGGTTATAGAGGGGCAAACTGGATCACTGTAGCATTAATGCAGAATGAGAAGAGCTGACCCGTTCCCAGCTGCCCTGTGTTCGCACCTCTGATATAGAGGACCATTTCACTCATTTTATCATAGAAAGAAATCACTCCACGGAGTGCAGAGGAATCTAGGTTCAAATCCAGGTTCATCGCCCAACCCAGTGCCCTCTCTGAGAGTCCCTGAGGGAGGTCTCAGCCCTCCTCTTCAAGCCAGAAGCACATTGGACTTATTCCAGCTGTTCCCATGCACCTGCCCAGCAGCAGTGCTGTGGCCTCAGTACCTAGAGAGCTTCTCCTTGGAGCCCCTCCATAAGACTCACCCGTAATGGGGAAGCTGTGCCCTCTGGAAGGGCAGCTTGCAGCCCAACAAAAATAAAGAGAAAAGGTCTAATGTCTTAAAAATTGGGTGTCCTAAAGAGACCCAAAGAGAAAGTTGGCTCATTCCCAAACCCTCACAGTACCTGGCTCCAAGCACCACAGGGCGAGGGGCATTGGGCACCTCCCACTCAAGGACACATCTGCATGGCAGGACCCACAGGGTCAGTGTCTGGACTGCAGCAGAAACCCCCTGCCCAGAGAGTCCAAGGGAAGCACATGGTGAAACACAGAGCAACACCCTGATTTGTGCCAAGAGAGGAAGGGCCAGACAGGCCTGGGAGAAGGGAGCTCTCAGAGGTGTCTCCTTCACATCCATCTGCCAAGGAAATATGGTCTGGATGCTGCAGCTTGCAGAGCAGAGGGTTGTGCTGGTGGGGAGAGCGGAGGAGGTCCTGGAAATGGCAGTTTCCTCAAACCCTCTGGCCATGACCTTGCTGCCTGGGGAGCCATCCCCTGTGGGAGCTCTTCCTCCATCTGAGTGTCTGCCCTCACATGGCCAGAGACTCTCCCAGACCCCATCCCAACCGCTGGCTCCTCCGTTCTGCCCTGCAGACACCTTCTGGAGGCAGGATCCTGCCCAGGGCACCTCCGTGTTTGCGGGTGAGACAGACCTTGCTGAGCCTGGAAAGGGGATGCTGGCTCTGTCTGTAGGCTGAGGGGTGGGTGAAGGCATTTGCTCAGGTCGTCCCACTACTGCTCTTATCTCAGTGTCACCGTTTATGAGCCTCCAACCTCTGTATAAACCTGACAAATCCATGCCTGTTTCACCCCCACCCAAAGAGAAAAAAAGTGAGAGGACAGAGTCATGACAACTCCCTCTCTATCAGGGGTTCCCTGCCTTGGTGTTCTTGATGAAAAGTCACCTCTGGTATGTCCCCAAGGCATAAAATACAGCATCCTCTTGATGGGAGGCTCAAGCTACCCTGCTGGGGGTTTCTTTTATAACCCAGAGCTTCTCCCCACAGCACCATGGGGAGCTCCCCAAGCTGGCTGAGCACTGACACTTACAGGTGGCAGAGTCACTGCCCCGGGCACACAGCAACATGGAGCACAAGGACACTGCTGTGCACACCCCAGCTTCGCACCCTGCAGCCATCCCCAGGAGAAGAGAGCAGCATATCCAGTCCCTGTGTTGGAGTAGCAGGAACGCTGCTCTGAAGCATCTCGCCATTCTCTGCACAGGAGAAAAAAAGAGAACCCATGCCGATCTGTAATGGCATGGATTGGGGTCAGAAGACTGCTCCAGGAACCTCAGTAGCATTGCCCTGCAGCCAGAGACTCACCATGTCAAGGGAGTGATGATTTCTCTGCCAGTTCTCCTCTGTCCTCCCGCTCCACACTGCCGTTCCCCTCTCGCTGCCTTCTCTCCTCTGCTGTCCGCAGCAGCAGGCAGTGCCCGCAGCCCTGCTGCTCTTGGCACAGGAGCTGCTCCTGCACTCGGCTGTCTCTGGGCAGTGCTGCCAGGCTGCCACGAGCTGCCTCCGTCCCAGGAGCCTGGCCCCGCTCAGGAGCAGAGGCCCAGCTGAACTCACCAATTTCTCTGTCCCTTGTACTCCCTTCCTCCTGGGAAATGTGCACTTCAATAAACTAAAATAATCATCTGTTGTCCTTTGCTAACAAGTGGAGAGAGAGAGATTCTAATATTGCAATTTATTTCATCAGAGAGTGAAGATCTATCAAAATTGGAAACCTCTCACTCTGGAAGGCTCATTTCACATCCCTTAACTAGACAGGAGACCGAGGAGTGAACAAGTGGGGAGTTCATTGACACGGGGTTCAGGTGCTGATTCAGAAATATCACTCTGGGCTGTACCTGCTTAGATCTGAGTCTGAAGTCGTATTCAGATCCCTCCTGTAAACTCCACAAAAACACAAGTGGTGGGATTCCCCTTGCCAAAACTGAAGTGAGCAGAGCACAGCGATCTGCCCACGAGCTCCTTGTCAAAGCTCTGCTATAATCACTGGAGATGCAGGGTGAGAGTCAGTAGCTCCCACAGAAACATCTGGTGACAGTGGAAGAGACTGAGGAGGTCCAAGGCATGTGCCAGTGTCTGCTTGCTCCAATGGAGCTACTGGGAGACCTGCATCATCCTAGAGCATGAGTGGGGGTCCAGGTGGGGAATTGCCTTGCTCATCTGAAATGACCCCAGATGACAACTACGACAACAGCCACCCTGCCTATGAAGTTGAGGTATGGGAATATTTGAGGATTAACCAGCAGCTCTTGTAATTCAATGCAGAGCCTTGATTTGATGTCACAGAAAAGTGCTGGCAGGGCCTTGTCAGATGCCAGGGGTGTCCAGCACAACCGCATGTGTCTAGCAGATAAGGCCAGGGACCTACAGGAAAACCACGTCCCCTTGGAGTGATTGCTGGATAAGTGCCCCAGGACATCCTGCGTTTCCATCCTGTACCCAAACAAAGACATTCCAGCACTGGCTGTAGGGAAAGCCCATCCCGTCTACATCCAGGGTGCTGCATAAATGGGAGGCACCCTGGCCCTGCCATGTCTCTGCTCCAGGCCCTGCACTCTCAAACCCTTCTAGCTCTCCTCCCCTGAGCTCCTCTTCATCCCCCCACATGACATGAACAGGTAATGGGCTAATGAGGACCTCTGGGTGGCTGCATCAAAGGCTGTCAAGGCCCATGGACATCTTCAGTGGCACCTTGTTCTTCCCGAATCAGCGTCAGGCACAGGAGAGAGTGCCCGTTGGTCTGCTTTGTGTGAGAGGAAATGCCCATGGCCAGGAATACATGTCCCCTCGCTGGAGAAGCTCCAGCCTGGCTATCTTGGCCCAGGTCTCCTTCCCCACCATCCCTGTGCCCTCCCGGCAGGTCCCATCCCTGCCGCCCACCTCTCCCTCCAGCCCCACGGCTCACCTCCCTTGTGCGCTCCTGCGCTCCAGGGATCCCGTCCATGGATGAGGAACAGCCGTTCACCTGCTGCTCCTTCTCCATCTCCGGGACTCGCTCTGGGGACAGCTCTGCACGGCCAGCTCGTTTCCAGCCTGTCCTCTACACAGACAGACACGTCCTCACAGTCCATGTCACAGCCGTGTCCTCTGATCAGCTGCTCACACTGAGGGGACCTCACAGGCCCTTGGCTGGGGCTGGTTCTGCTGCTGGCCAATCCCTCACGGGGCAGCAGTGACCTCACAATGTGCCCTGGAACCTTCAACTGGCTGTGACCTATCAGCAGCAGGAACAGAGGTGACGTCACAAGAAACCTCAGCAACCCAGAGCCTCCTGATGGCATCAAGTCTACAGAGAAGGATGTGACCTCACAGTCACCCTCAGAGCCATATCCCTGCTTTTGGGCTGTCAAGGACTGGCCCAGCAGTGACCTCACTACCACCATCCAGGCCATATCCCTGCTTCTGGCCTAACAGGAACAGGCACAGCAGTGACCTCACTAACAAATATCCAGGCCATTTACCTGCTGCTGGTCTATCAGGTCCTGAAGCAGAAAGGCCAACACAACCAACATCCAAACCATGGGCCTTTTCTGGCTTGTCACCACCGGACACTGAGGGGTTGCAGATAGTTAGGGTCCGGCGGCCGGAAGATATCGTGCTGTACGGAAAGATAGACAATAGCGTTTAGTTTATGATGTAAGCAGACGGATGTGACGTTGTAAACCTAGCTATATAACACCTTGTTACCCATCAATAAACACCATTTGCTGTCCACCACATTGGTGTCAGCGAGCTGATGGTCCGAGCGGCCTGGGGGTGCTCGCTGTGCCGTTCCTGAACCAGGTCACCACGCCGTTTGAACTGCAACAAGTGGTGCCGAAACCCGGGAATCATCGCCTGGACGGGTGAACGGCGGCCGGAGGGGCTGGACCAGCCCAGCGGAGAGGACACTACCAGAGCAACAAGGAGGATGGAAGCCCTTGTGAAGGTCGTATCACAATTACATAAGCATCGGGGGATTGATTGTAAGCCAAAAGATTTTACTCTCGCAGTTGTGAGGCTTTTAAAAAATAAGGTTATAGACCAGCCGGTGGATATTCTGAAGTCCCTGAAGTGTGTCCCTAAACTGTGGGACAAATGTACTAAGGCGTTAGCTGAGGAGACGATGTCTTCGGGTTGTGGGAAAAACCTTAAGGCTTGGGGAAAAGTTGTACAGGCGTTGCAGAAGGCTATAAAGGAGCAGGAGACCTGGGTGGCGGTAAGGGACTGTTTGTTGGCCACCCCGAAAATGGGAGTTGGGGCAACCGCACAGACTTTGCACCCCCCATATGATGGCAATTCTGCTGAGCCTAAAGATCTGCAAGAGCGTGATACGTCCCCTCCATCCCCGAACCCCATCCCACTTACAGAGGAGCAAAAACAGCCAAAATCTGTTTGGGGCGAGCTAGCCGAGGAAGCTAGGAACATTGAAAAGAAGTCAGAGCATGGGGACGTCTGGGCCAGGCCACCACCCTATGCCCCTCAAAATGGCGCTGAGCCACAAGGAGAAGGACGGGGTGAGGATGCTCCTGGCGGGAACAGATGGGAACCGTTAGATAAACAAGAGGGGGAGGAGAACAAGGAGGAGAAAGGTGGTTCGGGTGACCGGCCAGGTGAGGGAGGCCCGAGTGAGGCGCTGAGAACCGATCAGAGCGGCCATTTCACAAAACGCCTCTGTGAGTAGGAGGCGGGGCGAGCCAAGGAGGGGGGAACAGCCCGCCCGCAACGGAAGTGGGCGGGACGGAAGTAGGCGGGGCCGGAGCCCAACGAGAAAGTACCGGAGCCCGGAAGTGACCAGTCAGTCGAGTTCCGACTCCGGATCAGACACTAGTCTGGACGAGTGGGTCACAACTGATTCAAACTTAAGGGAGGAGGAAATGAAGGTAAACAGAGCTAAGAGCCAAAATATTCCCATTCGAATTAAAGAAAAACCGCGAAAGGGAGAAACCCCTCTCACGGACTGGAAGGAAATAAAGATCGCATGTGCCGACTGGGCCCCCTGGGCCGCGCTAGCGTTCCCGGTCCGGGTGACGGAGGGGGGACAGAGGGTCCACTCGCCGATAAAATCTAAGGACGTACAAGCGATTGTTAAAGCAATTGCGGATAAAGGCATTAATTCTGCCATGGTCTCAACCCTCATAGATGGTATCTTCGGGGGGGACGATATGCTCCCGTTTGATATAAAGAAAACTTGTAGGCTAATCTTTGATGGAGCAGGGATGATCGTTTTCAAACAAGAATGGGAAGACAACTGTACAAAGTGTTTAGCCCAAGTAACTGGGGCAGATCATCCATTACACGGCTCCAGCCTGCAGCGGTTAATGGGTGCAGACCCAACAATGATCACCCCCCAGGCGCAGGCCCATGGCCTGCGGGCCCATGAGGTTACGACAACTACTCGTGTGGCCAGAGAAGCCATTTGCACAGCCTGTAGAGTTGTTGCCAGACCATCGCCATGGTCCTCAATAAAGCAAAGTGAAAGTGAGAGCTTTACACAATTTGTAGATTGTCTCCAAACAGCGGTCGACTCTTCGTCCCTGCCCACAGAGGCAAAAGGCCCGGTCGTAGCGGAATGTTTACGCCAACAATGCAATTCGGCAACCAAAGAAATCCTGCGATCATTGCCAGCGGGGTCAAGTATCGCAGACATGATTAAGCATGTTGCAAAGGAAGAGCATCTGACCCCAATTCAGGTGTCTGTTCACGCCGCAGTAACCAACGTAATGGCAGGTTCTAAATGTGGCCAGGCCGGCCACGTTGCAGTAAACTGCCCTTGGCTGGGGGACTCGCTGGCAGCGCTCCCCCCATGCCAAGATCGACCCAAAGGTCACTGTCAGGAAAGATGGCAGAGTCAAGTGGTGCCCGCTTAAGTCTATTAAACCAGACCTTCAAATTAAAACTAATGAAAATTGTGAGTTTCTGTTCACAGGACCGGATCATCGGACGCCCCGGTGACAGGCGTCCCGCCCGAGCCTGTGAGTTCCACGCCGACCGAATCCAGAAAACAACAAAACAGCCTTCGCAAGAGGGGGCCGCGATGCCTTTGTGTTATCTTAATTTTGGAGCTTGTCACTATAGGACAGGTAGAGTCACATCAGCCCTTTAAATGAGTACTTGAACAGATGGAACAATCTCGAGTAATTAGTACAAAAATAACTACAGGGCCACCAATTTTCAGTGCCACGCTTTGCCAACCAACACCCATTGAACCCTGTTCCAAACGCAGCTGGTACGAAAATTTGTTCACCGGTTCGCCGTGGTTAACCACCCTGATATCCACCTTGATAGGGCCGATCACAGTGATCATGATGACACTGATCTTTGGACCCTGTATATGGAATAAGCTCATGCCGTTTGTCAAGAGTCGGCTAGAGAAGGTTAACATCATGTTAGTAGAACACCAACAACTGCTTTAAGAATATATCCACTCAGTATTATCCCCAAGTTATCCCAAGGTACACCCTATTCCTATACCGCGGTATTACCTGTCATCCCCTACCTTCTGCGTGCCTTTTTCTTTGTGCCTTATGTTTTAATGTCAAGTTTATGATATATAATTTTAAGATTGTTATAAACTATAAGAATAGAATAATATAATAATAAGAATAAGTAAGAGTAATATAATAATAAGAGTAAGTAATAAGGATAAGGTAATAATGACAATAAGTAAGAGTAAGATAATAATTAGAATAATTGATCACAATAAGATAATAAGATAGTAATAAGAATAAGATAATAATGAGAATAAGTAATTAGAATAAGATAAGAATATGTAAGAATAAGATATTTTAGCTAGTTTTGTTATGCATAGGGAGGGGAGAAATGTTGCAGATAGTTAGGGTCCGGCGCCCGGAAGATATCGTGCTGTACGGAAAGGTAGGGCCCCTAATAGCCAATAGTGTTAGTTTATGATGTAAGCAGACGGATGTGACCTCGTAAACCTCAGCTATATAACACCTTGTTACCCATCGATAAACCCCATTGCCGTCCACCACATTGGTGTCAGCGAGCTGATGGCCCGAGCGGCCTGGGGGTGGTCGCCGTGCCGTTCCTGAACCAGGTCGCCACGCCGCTTTGAACGGCAACAGCACAGGTCCTCGCTGGTTACCAGCAAAAACTGTAAAGCCTTACTTGACGACAGAGGAGTCACAGCCACAGGAGAATTGCAGCCAAGCACAGGAGTCGAAAACCAATGAGCCGTTGGAGTGAATCATGAATCATTTTTCAACATTTGGTGCAGTAGGGAATAGATGTGGTGATGTTTGCAATTTTATTCTGTTATGTACATTGATCTTAACCTATATAATTAATAGTTTATGCTTTTCTGTGCATTGATCTCAACCTATATAATTAGTAGTTTTTGCTTTTAACCTATATGATTAATATGGATATCCAATATAGAATATTATGGATGTTTTTATGTGTGATGAGTGAATCCTATGAGATGAGATAGTGAATACCTATAACCTTCACACAAATTTACTGCATTCATAATGGGATCCATCCCCTCTAATTGACAATAATGGCATATGGATTTTTTTTTTTAAAAAAGAAACCTTTCTCAATTATTGACTAATAGCAACCATTCTGAGGCTAATTAGACCATTCTTCACAGTCAGAAGGTTATGGTATGCATTTCACATCCATGTGTGTTTTTATTAGTATCTAATCTGAGTATCACAAAGTGTAATGCTTTGTTTTGTGTAACAAGCACTAATCATAAAAAGGGGAAGAATGTATATATGAATAAATAATAAATATTATTATTAATATGAAGCATGTATATTATGAATATATATGTTTTATATATATTGACAAATATAATAATTACTGTAAAACATATATACTATGAACATATATAGTTCATGAATATGAATATATATAAATAAATACAAGCATAGAAGCATACATACATATATATATTTGGGTATGTATATGGATATATGAAAAAATATAATTCATATATGAAAATATATATATGAGAAAATGTATATGAAAGTATATGAAATATATATATTTATTCATATATGAAAAAATTATTCATGTATGAATAGATATGAATATATATATGAATATATATGAAGAAATATAATTACTCATATACATGAAATATGCAGGCCTAGATGAGAAGAGCGAAAAAGCCTGAAGCCCAAATCAGGGCAGCTCCTTTTGTCAGCGGCCTGGCTAAACAGAACAGGGGGAGCCGTGGCAGACGGTGCAGCTTGAGATGGAACAGCGCTCTCCCATGACCTTGAAGGACCAGTGAATACTGGACCTCCCTTCGCTGTTCCCATGCAAAACTTACTTCAGGGAGTAATTGGAGATGGCACGGAGCCAGCTGATTACTGGCATCTGCAAGGCCACGAATCCATAGGTGATGGGATAACCTTGTGTGTAATCAGTTAGACTGTTGGCTCATTTAGCAACCATCTTCACGTGCTTTTTGCAAATAAGGAATTATATCCCGGACAGTACAGTGTATAACTTGTATTTGATGCTCAAGAGAAGGTCTTTGGTACATTACACTTGAGTCCATGTGCATCATATGCTGCAATTTGCCAACAACATCCTCTTCCTCCTTACATGTCTGTTTTTGCCAGACAGCACACTCTCATTCCCAACTCCAGAAGGGCGCAAGAAACTCCACTGCCTGTCACTGGAATGGATACACATTTCTACAAAAGAAACATTGTTCCTTTCTGGGGGTGGCTTCAGAGGCTCCCTTCGTGTCCAGAGAGTGATGGAACAAATGAAAGGAAGGAATGGAAGGAAGAGTAATGGAAGTAATGGAAAAAAGGGAAGAAAAAAAGAAAAACAATAAAAAAGGATACGAATAAAAAAAGAGAAAAGAATAGGAAAAAGAGAAAGAGAAAGGAAAAGAGAAAGGACAAGGAAAAGGAAAAGGAAAAGGAAAAGAAGAAAAAGTAAAAGAGAAAGGAAAAGGAAAAGGAATAGAGAAAAAGAATGAGCAACCATAGTTCAGTATGAAGGTTTTTATAATAATCTATGACTGAATATGTCATGCCGTGCATGTGTGATGCCATGCATCAATTTCCTTCTGGCATCCAGACTGAGGAGTGAACAGCAGCAGATGGCCACAGTGACCCAGACTCTTGTGTCCACACAGCTGGTCAACATCGGAAGGGCCCCAAGGGCCTGGGAGGCCGTTTCACCTCTCCCGGGCTCTCCAGAGCCAGGAGCCCAGAGCCGACCAGTTCCATACGGAAGGTGAGCGTGTGATTAAGGGCCTCGAAAATCTCTCTTATGAGGAAAGACTAAGCGAGAAGATTGAGAGGGGATCTTCTCCACATGTACAACTGGCTGAGGGGAGAATGTAAAGAGGATGGGGCAAACGTGTTCTCTGTGGTGCTGAGGGAAGGACACCTTCCCCCTGCATGTGGACACCTGGGCGGCTGCTGCACGCAGGGCCCAGCTGCACCCTGGGGACAAAGGTGCCTCTGGAAGCTGGTGCAGGGCAGAGAGCAGCTGTGGGAGACGCTCTGCCCTCGTGCGGCCCTGCAGCGCGGGGCCCTGCTCTTGGCAGCTCCTGCCTTCTCTGCGTGGCAGGGAGCTTGCAGCTTGCTTTGCTGCGCTCTGAGCCCTGCGCACAGGGAGGGCCCCTTGGCAAGGGCAGCTCCTCTGGCCCAGCGCTCACCTGCAGTGCTCAGCATGGGCCTTTCCGGAGCTCTTTGTGCTGGAAATGGCAGGCGGCTCAGGACAGGGAAAGGCTGGGAAAGGCTGTAGGCAGCGCAAGGACACAAGTGTCCCACAGTATGAGCAGAGCAAATGGGCCCTTCACAGAGCCACCGTGGAGCTGCAGGACCTTCCTTGATGACCTGATCCCTGTTCCTGGGGCTGGCAAGGGACAGAGCAGCCTCCATCTTGGTCCCCAGCACGGGGCCCTTCCTGGCAGCAGCCCATTTCTGCACCAGCTGCCTCCAGGGACACTGGCCCCCATGATGCGGTCCCTGAGCGTGTCCCAGCCCTGCAGGGCCCTGTGTCCCCCAGAGACTCGGGGAGCTCGGCCCTGCATCTCCAGGCCCTGTATCCCTGGGGCGCGACATCTTCCCTTTGGCTGTGGCTTGGGCCCTGCGGGGACACGTTGTGTGCGGCACCCGAAGAGTTGAGAGCAGCCCCGCGGTGGGGCTGGGGCTCCTTCCCCTTTGGGCATCCCCACGGCCACGTGTGAAGGGAAGTCCCAGAGGGACCTTTTTAATGTCGCCCCCTGCCCCTGGTGCCTGAAATCCTGGGGCTCCACAGACACACCTGCAGTGGGGATACTTTTTGCACGTGTACTCCATTGGAAAAAACACGCAACACATGAACAATGATACAGGAATATATATTTAAACAAGAACAAAAAAGAATAACAATAACAACAATAATATTAATAACAGTAACAACAACAATATCAATAACAATATAAAAATATCAAAAACAATCAAAACTACTGTGAAACTACATACATAAAAATCCACAAAATATTCTAGGGCCGGAGTCCTCATGCCCAGCGCTTCCAGGCAGCAGCCAGGGTGAAGGGGAGCTTGGTCTGCTAGGGAAAAGGAGGCATGAGCAGGGCCGAGGAGCGGCTCGGGGGCTCCCGTGGAGCAGAGGCTCTTTGGCGGCTGCGCGGGCTCTTTGACAGCAGCGCTGCCGTCATTGGTGCCCTGGCAGAGGCTTGGCGTGGCCAGCGCAGCCCAGAGGCCGGCAGAGGGGCTGAGGCAGCAGGTGCCCAGGCCTTGGGCGCTCCTGCGCCCTGTGCAGCTCTGCCCCGGCGCCGCGGCCCGCCAGAGCGCCCGCACACCTGGGCCAGGCTCCCGCGCGGCTGCTCCCCAAAGGCAGCGCGGAGCAGCGCCAAGGGGCCGGGCACAGCCCCAGCTCTGCCCGTGCAGCCGGCAGCAGGGACCATATCTGGGGGCTGCAGCCGGAGCTCTCCCAATCCATGGACTCTTCTTGGCTGCAGCCGACCAGGCCACTGCTCCCCATCATCTGGAAGAGAGCAGGAGACCTTGGTGGGGACGGTGCGTGGGGAAGGGGAAGGACAAGGGCGTCCAGTGGCTGCAAGGACTGTACCTGGCTGCTACCATAACTGAGCCACTCCATTGGCTCAAGATGGTCCCCTGTGGAGCTCCCATTCATGCAGGGAGCCTGCAAGAGAGCAAGAGGCCTTTGCAGGGCAGGATCCAGAGCCAGCGCTCCTTGGTTCCTAGGACCTCTCTTCCTGATTTCGGAAAGAGTAAAGAGGGAAGGGGCCGAGATGAGCCCCAGCTCTCCTGATGCTGCCAGAAGCAGGGGCAATACCTGGATGTTGCAGCTGGAGCTCTCCCACTCCATGGGCTCCTCGCAACTGCAGCTGCCCAGGCCTTGGGCTCCCAGAGTCTGAAAGAGAGCAGGAGAGCTTGTGGGGATGGTCATGGTGGCAGCGCTGGTTCTGTGCACGGGGCCTCGTGTCCCCTGCGTGCGCGGGGCAGGCGGTGCACAGAGCCAGGGCACCAGGCTCAGGCAGCAGCCCCCGAGGCCTTGGCTGCTCCTGGCCCTGGTGCAGCTCTGCCCCAGCACCCAGGCCTGCCAGAGCTCCCTGCCACCTCTGCCACTAGCCCTGCAGCTGCTCTCGCAGAGCCAAGCGCCAGCCGTCCCCACGCAGCCTCTGCCTGCACGCACAGTACCTGCACTGAGCTTTCCCACTCCATCTCTTCAACTTCATCTTTTTCCATTTTTTTCACTCTACTGACTCTGCAATGGAATGGAAATGTTTACTTTTGCAGCCATGAGCACCGTGTCGCACGGTGGCTTTGGGTCCTCCCCTGGGAGGCATCGCGCAGGCTGCCCTGCAGCACCGCAGCTCCCCTGCATCTTGTGGGCACCAACAAGGGGCGGCCTGCCCCGCGCACGCAGGGGACACGAGGCCCCGCGCACAGAGCCACATCTGCCACCATGACCGTCCCCACAAGCTCTCCTGCTCTCTTCCAGAATCCGAGCACCGGCAATCTTGTCGGCTGCAACGACGAAGAACCCATGGATTGGGAGACCTCGACCTGTAGTCTCCAGGTATTGCCCCTTCTTCCAGCTGAACAGGGAAAAATGGGGCTCAGCCCGGTCCCTTCCCTCTTTCCTGCTTCCCGCTGCAAGAGGAACCGTGGGGCCAGAGCCACCCAGCTCTGCGACCTGTCCTGCAAATTCTTCCTTCTCTCTTACAGGCTCCACATATGGATGGGGGGCTGGCAGGGAATGGGTCGGAGCCGATGGAGTGGCTCGATTACGGCAGCAGCCAGGTACAGTCCTTGCAGCCACTGGATGCCCTTTTCCTTTTTCTTCCCCAAGCACCGTCCCCACCAAGGTCTCCTGCTCTCTTCCAGATGATGGGGAGCAGTGGCCTGGTTGGCTGCAGCACAGAGGAGCCCACGGACTGGGAGAGCTCCGGCTGCAGCCCCCAGGTATGGCCCCTGCTGCCGGCTGCACGGGCAGAGCTGGGGCTGTGCCCGGCCCCTTGGCGCTGCTCCGCGCTGCCTTTGGGGAGCAGCCGCGCGGGAGCCTGGCCCAGGTGTGCGGGCGCTCTGGCGGGCCGCGGCGCCGGGGCAGAGCTGCACAGGGCGCAGGAGCGCCCAAGGCCTGGGCACCTGCTGCCTCAGCCCCTCTGCCAGCCTCTGGGCTGCGCTGGCCACGCCAAGCCTCTGCCAGGGCACCAATGACGGCAGCGCTGCTGCCAAAGAGCCCGCGCAGCCGCCAAAGAGCCTCTGCTCCACGGGAGCCCCCGAGCCGCTCCTCGGCCCTGCTCATGCCTCCTTTTCCCTTGCAGACCAAGCTCCCCTTCACTCTGGCTGCTGCCTGGAAGCGCTGGGCATGAGGACTCCGGCCCTGGACTCTTTTGTGGATTTTTTTCTCTGTAGTGTCACAGTAGTTCTTAGTTGTTGATATTGTTTATATTATTTTTGATATTGTTGTTACTGTTGTTGTTGTCGTTATTGTTTTTGTTATTGTTGTTATTGTTGTTCTTTTTTGTTGTTGTTTAAATATATATTCCTGTATCATTGTTCATATGTTGCGTATTTTTTCCAAGCGAGCTCAGGCACAAAAGGCATCCCCACTGCACGTGTCTGTGCGGAGCCCTGTGTGCACCAGGCGCAGGGGAGCGACAGCAAAAAATTCCTTCTGGCACTTCCATTCAAACGTGGCCCTGGGGATGCCCAAAGGGGAAGAAGCCCCAGCCCCACCGCACGGCAGCTCTCAACTCTCCGGGTGCCGCACACAACGTGTCTCCGCAGTGCCCAAACCACAGCCAAAGGGAAGCTGTCGCGCCCCAGGGACACGGGGCCTGGAGATGCAGGGCCGAACTCCACAAGCCCCTGGGGGACACAGGGCCCTGCAGGGCTGGGACACGCTCAGGGACCGCGTCATGGGTCACACAGGTCACAGTCACACAGTCACACAGGGGTTGACATTGGAAGGGACCTCTCGAGATCATCAGTCCAACCCCCTCCTGCACAAGCAGGGACTCCTACAGCGCGTTGCACAGGATCACACCCAGGAGAGTTTGGAAGAGCTCCAAAGAGGGAGCCTGCACAACCTCGCTGGACACCCGCTTCCAGTGCTCCGTCACCCTAACTGTCAAAAAGCTCTTCCTCATATGCACATTGAAAGTGTGTTGCAATTTATGCCCATTGAAACTGTGTTGCAATTTGTACTCTTTAGCCCTTGGGCTATTGCTGGGTGCCACTGAGAACGAGTTTGGCCCTGTCCTTTTTACATCCTCCCCTCAGCTGATTGTACCTGTTGATCCGTTCCCCTCTCACTCTTGTCTTTTCCAGGAAAAACAGGCCCAAATCGCTTACTCTTTCCTCATAAGATAGACGCTCCAGTTCCTTCATCATCTTTGTGGCACTAAGCTGGTCGCTCTCTGCAAGTTCCACATCCCTCTTGTCCTGGGCAGCCCACAATATTTCTGCACACAAGAGTCCAGGTGTGGCCTGAGCAGAGCTGAGGAGAGGGGCACGATCAGCCCCCTCCACCTGCTGCCAACACTCCTCCTCGTGCAGGCCAGCATCCCTCTGGCCATCCTTGACACAAGGGCACATTGCTGCCTCCTGCTTGACCTGTTGTCAAGCAGACCTCCCAAACTCCCCTCCACAGAGCTGCTTAAGAGAGTTTGCTTGAGAAGTCATTTCTGGAGCCAGGATTTCACCAAAGCACATGTAGAGATGGTAGTCCTTCATTCATGCTGCCCTTCATTCATGTTGCTGCACGCTTCATTCATGCACTCAGGAAGCTGCATGCTTCATTCACACATTTCTTTGTTCATGCTGCACATGTGCACTGGCAAGGGGGATTTATATGTAAATGACTGACAGAACAAAGCCTTCACTCTCTATGAGGAGGGCAGCCTCACAACACCTGCTTGCTCTGCTTCATTCCCTCTCAACCATTACACCACACTTCTCACACCTTGCATGGTCACCCTGCTCAATCACCTCCCACAAAAGACAGGCCTCACAGCTAAAATCACTAGCCACTGCATGCTTAGCGAAGCCGCCAAACATTGCCCCTGCTTCCTTTCATCCCTTCCCAGCACGGGCACCACAGCTACATTTCCCTTTGCAGCATTTCCCTACTAAAAAGCTGTCCCCAACACCCACACATTCCACATAAAATCTCTGTCAACAATACACTTTTCTCTTCAGGCCTAGAGTATTCCACCTGCCCTACTCAAATACCTCCCTCCAACAATACATATGGAATGGGCAAGCAAAAAGGCACACACAGACACTGATGCAGCAAGAACAGATGCTGGAGTTTGCATGCACTTTTCAAGGACTGCTCAAATAAGGATCTGGAAAGTCTTGCAGAGGCACCCACTGGCAGTGCACAATGCCACTCACTCATGCTGCAGGGAGCAGAGAATCTTACGCAACTTGTCTGCAGATTCTGGAAGGATCACCTTATGAGGATGACCATATCATGGGCGTGTCTTCTTCCACCTAATTGTATAAATGACAGGGCCTAGCACTGATAAGCGGAGCAGGGATCGGGAATGACACCTGGCCAACACTTAAGGCTGGACCGTGAGAATCCCTCCCTTACCCTTAACCCGGCACCCTGCACTAAAGGAAACTGCTTGCAAGGATGAGAATCCCCTGAACATTCAGGAAGAAATGTCCTAGCATTTACCACGTACAAGTAGTGCTTCCCTCATGTATGATGCTAGCAATTCTGTGTACAAGATTTGGGAAGGCCTCAGGGCATCCTCAAAATGTGTCAAATTAGATTCTTATACCAAGGACAATTAAAAATCAACCTGCTATTAATCCCTAGGGGTAGGGCCTTCCTTCACCTGACCTGCACACGTGTCCCACAGGATGCCCAAAGGGGAAGAAGCCCCAGCCCCACCGTGGGGCAGCTCTCAACTCTCCGGGTGCCGCACACAACATGTCCCCGCAGGGCCCAAGCCACAGCCAAAGGGAAGCTGTCGCGCCCCAGGGACACGGGGCCTGGAGATGCAGGGCCGAGCTCCCCGAGTCCCTGGGGGACACAGGGCCCCGCAGGGCTGGGACACACTCAGGGACCGCGTCATGGGGGACAGTGTCGCCGGGGGCAGCTGGTGCAGAAATGGGCTGCTGCCAGGAAGGGCCCTGTGCTGGGGACCACGATGGAGGCTGCTCTGTCCCTCAGCGCCTTGGGGAACAGGGACTATGGCAGGTCCTAGTGCTCTTGTGATTTCCAGATCATCACTGTAGGCACCATCTGCTTCTCCAGCACAGCAGAAGACCTTATGCCGAAGCTGTTCAATGTCCTGACTTCCAGGAGACACAGAGTTTGCTCAGGTTAAGTGCTTGGTAGGATTCCGTTGTTTCCTTTCCCCCCTGATGCAGTTAGAGGAGTAGTGAGGACACCTGCAGAACATCTCTCAGGAGTCAGTGACCAGCAGAGCACACGGTGGCAAGTGTGGCATGTGAACCCACCCACTGAGGCAGGTTCCATCCGGGACATGCAGGCATGTTCTTTTCTGTCAGGAATATCAAGCTGCTTCTTGGGCAGTAGCTACTCAAGCACTGCACAGCGGACATAAGGAGACAGTTTGAGTAGATTTAAGAGCTCCTCAAGGGACAGTGTGGGGCATCCTGCCTTGGCCTCCTAAAGGAAAGAGTCAAAATTCTTCAGGCTTTATTGGTTAGTGCAAGGAGAAAAAAAAAAAAAAAAACTGTAGAACTCGTTATGTTACAGAGAACTCCTAGAAAATAATGTTTGCATTTTCATGGACTATCAGGAGTTTTCTAAGGGGTAGCGCATACAACGTAGGAAGACGCAGCGAAGAAAAATAAGTAAATAAATAAATAAAAGAACAAAACATTTGCAAATTCCAAGATCATAAGATAGATTGCAATAACCATCTTACACTGAACAAATACCAACGCAGGAGCTCAGGTATCAGTTTCACTCTGAAACACTGAAGTTCCACATTGCCTGCATGAAGGATATATTCTAGCTTTAAACACTCCAGGATGGCTGATTGGAAAGGGCCTTCAGAGACTTTGTTCATCCTCACGCTCTGACAGCAGATAGTTAGGGTCCGGCGACCGGAAGATACCGCGCTGTATGGAAAGATAGGGCCCCTAATAGCCAATAGCGTTTAGTTTACGACATAAGCAGACGGATGTGACGTTGTAAACCTTAGCTATATAACACCGTGTAACTATCAATAAACGCCATTTGCCGTCCACCACATTGGTGTCAGCGAGCTGATGGCCCGAGCGGCCTGGGGGTGGTCGCCGTGCCGTTCCTGAACCAGGTTGCCGCGCCGCTTTGAACGGCAACAAGTGGTGCCGAAACCCGGGATCATCGCCTGGACGGGTGAACGGCGGCCGGAGCGGCTGGACCAGCCCAGCGGAGAGGACGCTACCAGAGCAATAAGGAGGATGGAAGCCCTTGTGAAGGTTGTATCACAATTACATAAATATTGGGGGATTGATTGTAAGCCAAAAGATTTTACTCTCGCTGTTGCCAGGCTTTTAAAAATTAAGGTTATAGACCAACCGGTGGATATTCTGAAGTCCCTGAAGTGTGTCCCTAAAGTGTGGGACAAATGTACTAAGGCGTTAGCTGAGGAGACGATGTCTTCGGGTTGTGGGAAAAACCTTAAGGCTTGGGGAAAAGTTGTACAGGTGTTGCAGAAGGCTATAAAGGAGCAGGAGACCTGGGTGGCGGTAAGGGACTGTTTGTTGGCCACCCCGAAAATGGGAGTCGGGGCAGCCGCACAGACTTTGCACCCCCCAGATGATGGTGATTCTGCTGAGCCTAAAGATCTGCAAGAGGGCGATACGTCCCCTCAATCCCTGAACCCCGTCCCACTTACAGAGGAGCAAAAACAGCCGAAATCTGTTTGGGGCGAGCTAGCCGAGGAAGCTAGAAATATCGAAAAGAAGTCAGACCATGGAGACACCTGGGTCAGGCCACCACCCTGTGCCCCCCAAAATGGCGCTGAGCCACAAGGAGAAGGGCGGGGCGAGGATGCTCCTGGCGGGAACAGACGGGAACCGTTAGATAAACAAGAGAGGAGGACAACAAGGAGGAGAAAGGTGGTGGGGGTGACCGGCCGGGTGAGGGAGGCCCGAGTGAGGCGCTGAGAACCGATCAGAGCGGCCATTTCACAAAACGCCTCTGTGAGTAGGAGGCGGGGCGAGCCAAGGAGGGGGGAACAGCCCGCCCGCAACGGAAGTGGGCGGGACGGAAGTAGGCGGGGCCGGAGCCCAACGAGAAAGTACCGGAGCCCGGAAGTGACCAGTCAGTCGAGTTCCGACTCCGGATCAGACACTAGTGAGGACGAGTGGGTCACAACTGATTCGAACTTAAGGGAGGAGGAAATGAAGGTAAACAGAGCTAAGAGCCAAAATATTCCCATCCGAATTAAAGAAAAACCGCGAAGGGGAGGAACCCCTCTCACGGACTGGAAGGAAATAAAGATCGCGTGTGCCGACTGGGCCCCATCGGCCGCGCTAGCGTTCCCGGTCCGGGTGACGGAGGGGGGACAGAGGGTCCACTCGCCGATAAAATCTGAGGACGTACAAGCGATTGTTAAAGCAATTGCAGATAAAGGGATTAATTCTGCCATGGTCTCGACCCTCATAGATGGTATCTTCGGGGGGGACGATCTGCTCCCGTTCGATATAAAACAAACTTGTAGGCTAATCTTTGATGGAGCAGGGATGATCGTTTTCAAACAAGAATGGGAAGACAACTGTACGAGGTATTTAGCCCAAGTAACTGGGGCAGATCATCCATTACACGGCTCCAGCCTGCAGCGGTTAATGGGTGCAGATCCAACAATGATCACCCCCCAGGCGCAGGCCCATGGCCTGCGGGCCCATGAAGTTATGACAACTACTCGTGCGGCCAGAGAAGCTATTCGCACAGCCTGTAGAGTTGTTGCCAGACCATCGCCATGGTCCACAATAAAGCAAAGTGAAAGTGAGAGCTTTACACAATTTGTAGATCGTCTCCAGGCAGCGGTCGACTCTTCGTCCTTGCCCATGGAGGCAAAAGGCCCGGTCGTAGCGGAATGTTTACGCCAACAATGCAATTCGGCAACCAAAGAAATCCTGCGATCATTGCCGGCGGGGTCAAGTATCGCAGACATGATTAAGCATGTTGCAAAGGAAGAGCATCTGACCCCAATTCAGGTGTCTGTTCACACCGCAATAGCCAACGTAATGGCAGGTTCTAAATGTGGCCAGGCCGGCCACGTTGCAGTAAACTGCCCTTGGCTGGGGGACTCGCTGGCAGCGCTCCCCCCATGCCAAGATCGACCCAAAGGTCACTGTCAGGAAAGATGGCAGAGTCAAGTGGTGCCCGCTTAAGTCTATTAAACCAGACCTTCAAAATAAAACTAATGAAAATTGTGAGTTTCTGTTCACAGGACCGGATCATCGGACGCCCCGGTGACAGGCGTCCCGCCCGAGCCTGTGAGTTCCACGCCGACCGAATCCAGAAAACAACAAAACAGCCTCCGCAAGAGGGGGCCGCGATGCCTTTGCGTGATCTAAATTTTGGAGCTTGTCACTATAGGACAGGTAGAGTCACATCAGCCCTTTAAATGGGTACTTGAACAGATCGAACAATCTCGAGTAATTAGTACAAAAATAACTACAGGGTCACCAATTTTCAGCGCCATGCCTTGCCAACCAGCACCCATTGAACCCTGTTCCAAACGCAGCTGGTACGAAAATTTGTTCACCGGTTCGCCGTGGTTAACCACCCTGATATCCACCTTGTTAGGGCCGATCACAATGATCATGATGATCATGATGACACTGATCTTTGGACCCTGTATATTGAATAAGCTCATGCCGTTTGTCAAGAGTCGGCTAGAGAAGGTTAACATCGTGTTAGTGGAACGCCGACAACGGCTTTAAGAATATATCCACTCAGTGTTATCCCCAAGTTATCCCAAGGTACACCCTATTCCTATACCGCGGTATTACCTGTCATCCCCTACCTTCTACACTTTGCGCCTTATGTTTTTATGTCAAGTTTATGATACATAATTTTAAGATTGTTATAAACTATAAGAATAGAATAATATAATAATAAGAATAAGTAAGAGTAATATAATAATAAGAGTAAGTAATAAGGTAATAATCACTGTAAGTAAGAGTAAGATAATAATAAGTGATCACAATAAGATAATAACAAGATAGTAATAAGAATAAGATAATAATGAGAATAAGTAATTAGCATAAGATAAGAATATGTAAGAATAAGATAGTCATATTTTAGCTAGTTTTGTTATGCATAGGGAGGGGGGAAATGTTGCAGATTACTACACTGTTGCAGATAGTTAGGGTCCGGCGCCCGGAAGATATCGCGCTGTACGGAAAGGTAGAGCCCCTAATAGCCAACAGTGTTAGTTTATGATGTAAGCCGACGGATGTGACGTTGTAAACCTTAGCTATATAACACCGTGTAACTATCAATAAAGGCCATTTGCCGTCCACCACACTGGTGTCAGCGAGCTGATGGCCCAAGCGGCCTGGGGGTGGTCGCCGTGCCGTTCCTGAACCAGGTCGCCACGCTGCTTGAGCGGCAACACCTTAGGCCAAGTCCTCCTTATGTACAGTCAAGCGTGCTTCAGAAATGGGAGAGGCACATCACCCCAAGGTCTCTGCGCTAGTCGCTGCACCCATAACACCTTCTATCACTCCCTCTCCAGAAACCCTTCACACCCCTAGAGGATATGAAGAGGAAACGGGCTAAGGGTGACCTCAGGCTGCCAAATCACAGGCTGACCAGATACAGGGACTTCTTCACTAACTTGATGTTATGATGTTATGATGAAGCAGTCCTGTCCCACATGCTGATCACTGAGGGATGCCACTAACAGCCAGCTGCCTCTTGGCAGCACTGTACTGCTGATGACTGTTGTCAGTGAGCCTGATGCTCCATCCACCCCCCTTATGGTCCACTGATCCTCTGCAGATCAGTCCGCAATTTGACTAGAAGGAGACTATGAGAAACCTTTTCAATGCCCTTTGTAAAGTGAGAGTTTATAGAATCCCCTGCTTTGTCCTTTTGCACACAGGCTTTCCTCTTGAGGCAGGAGGCAACCAGGTTGCTCTGGGAAGGGCTAACTTTACTCTTGTATCAGGTTGGTAGGTGGTTTCACCAGGAAAATCTCCTGGCTCCTGTCCCAGTGCTGCTCAGCTACAAAAATTATTATTTGTTTGTCCTTAAACTCTCTTGAAATTCCCTTTGCTGCTGCTTGTCCTTGTTGTCTCTTGTCCTTTCCTGACCTTGGCCCCAATCAGACTTTCACCGAGGACAGTCACACCTTCACCTCTAAGCGCAGCCTTGCTGGGGTCTCCAGGCACCGCGCAGGCAGGCCTGCTCCATGGTAGGAGAGGGGTCTGCAGAGATTGGGGCTGCCTTGGGGACCCTCAGCAACAGGCAGCAGAGCAGGGGCACATTGCGGGCACCTGGCGGTGACAAGAAGGCAGGAGCGTCCCTCCTCCCTGGGGGCAGACGCCTTCTGAGGGCAAGGGCACGCTGGAGATGTGGGGGGCCCTGGACACTTCCACAAGGCTTCACACATGGTCTATTTTTCTCCTGCTTTGGAGGTTTGCCCCACAGATCAATTTTTATTAGTATTCTTACACTTTGCCACTTCTTCCCACGTTTTTCCCACATTTTCCTCTATTTTGATAATTTTCCCATGCTTTCACTTTTTTTCCTTCTCTTTCACAAACATTCCCTCCCATGTTTGTGACCGTTTTCCCACACTTGTGAAGATTTTCCTACCCTTTTGTCTTTTCCCCAACCTCTCCTTCTATTCCCATGCTTTCTCAATATTACCGAGCTCTGTGTTCTTTTTGCACTTTCCTTTTTTTCCCATCACTTCATTCTTTTTCCACTTTTGTAACCATTCCCGCACTTTTGACCATATTCCTACATTATCATTCCTTACCCATGTTTTTCCCTATTTTCCACGGTCTGGGCACATCTCCAATGCTTTTGCACTTTTTCCCAACATTTCAATCTTTTTCCAATGCTTATATTTGCCTTCTATTATTTTCCAACTCTTGCGCTCATTTGCTGCACTTTCCCCTATGCTTCTAGTAATTTTCCCATGCCTTCTCTTCTTCCCCTTCCTTTAAGTGTTCTCCTACATTTGCTATATCCTTGCCACTCATTTCCACTTGTACAACCTCGTTAAAAACCCTGTATATATCAATAAAACCTATAACAATTTCTTACATATTAAGACGATAGCTAATGTCTCTTAGCTAGGCATGCACCTAGATGGGGACAAGAACAATTTCTTTACATATTGATTGCAATTAATAAATAGTATTAACTCCCTTCTCCACTCTTACCACTCAATGCTGCACCCACAGGGCAGCAATCTTGGGGGTGGTAAATGAGTGTGGGCAGAAACAAGCCCATGTGGGGAACCTAAGCACAAGAGTCCCAAGTGTTTTGTCTTTTCATGGAGGCCGGTTGGGGGTTGGCGTCACATGAAGCTGAGGGGATGTAAAACGCGGCTGTTCCCATGTGCTGACCTGATGGTCGAGCAGGTGGCCACGCTGGTGAGGAGAGCCTCAAAGTGGGAGCAACTCGGGGAGGAGGAGGACTCCAAAAAGAGTGAGGAAGTGATGGCCTGGGATGGCAAGGAATAGCCACGGGGTGATGTGGGAAAGAGAAGCTCAGGGAGGGAGCAGTGGGATGCAGGGAGCTCTGCCTTGGGGTGAACCAAGAGGCAATCGAGAGCACAGGGACGAGGACGGGGGTGGCCTCGTGGTGGGTGTCTGCTATGGAGTCCCTGACGAGGGGCAGCCTCTGCAAGGCCTGGGGAGCGCAGAGCTGTGGAGAGGACAACTCGTCCTGCTCCCCAGGGACCTGCTCAGGAGTGGGGAGAGGAGGTGCCTGGTGTCCCCATGGCGACTCCCAGGGCTTTGTGATGGGGGTGGCATCACACCCACAGGCCACTGTGATGGGGCAGTCCCCAAGGTGACCGTGTCCCTGCTAGGGTCTTCACTCTGAGGATTGCGGCGCAACCAGCAGGGAGCAACTCCCCTTGGTGCCCGTGCAAGAGGTCCTCAGAGAGGTTCCTACAGATGGAGAAGGAGCAGCAGGCGAACGCCTGCACCTCATCCATGGAAGGGAACTCTAGTGCGCAAGAGTGCACGAGTGAGGTGAGTGTTGGGGTTGGAGGGAGAGCTGGGAGGCAGGGACGGGACCTGCATGGAGAGCACAGGGGTGGTGGGGAAGGAGCCCTGGGTCAAGATAGCCGGGCAGGAGCTCCTCCAGCGAGGGGACGTGCATTCCTGGGCATGGGAAAAGCACCCTGACCTGCACTCTCCACCTGTACTTGATGCTGGTGATGTTGCACCTCAAACACTGTGTTCAATTCTGGGCCCATCACTAGAAAAAGTAAAAATAAAAGCCATGGAGGCACTGGAGTGTGCCCAGCGAAGGGCACCAAAGCTGGTGAAGGCTTTGAAGCATGGACCCTATGAGGAGTGGCTGAGGGAGCTGGGGTTATTTAGTGTGGAAAAGAGGAGCCTCAAGGGAGACATTATTGCTCTGAACAACAACCTGAGAGGTGGTTGTAGTAAGGCAGGGTTGATCTATTCTCAGAAATAGATATCAATAAGACAAGAGGAATTGGCTTCAGGTTGCACCAGGAGAGGCTCAGGTTAGATATTAGGAAAACTTTCCAGGTGGAAAGAGTGGTGAAGCATTGGAAGAGACTGCCCAGAGAAGGTCCCTGGCAGCCTTCAAGAAATGTGCAGATAAGGCACTTTAGAGCAATGGTTTAGCAGACATGGGGTTGAGGGGTTTACAGTGGGACTGAATGGTTTTGGAGAACTTTCCCAACATAGTGATTCTATGATTCTTTGATCTGGACGCTCCAAGGCCCGCATGAACCCCATGAGCTCTGTACTGAGGGCAGAGAGCAGGTCCAGGCCATGCACAGCCGCATTGTGCTCCGCCAGGAGGTTCCCTTCGACACGAGGCTGGGGTTTCCCGTCATTTGGAGCTGCTCGTACCAACACAAGTGTCCCCATCACGGGCCTCCTTCTCCCCACAGGTGGGCCAGCAGGAGCTGCCCGCAGCAGTGCAGCGCAGCGGGAGCCCGGCTTCGTCCCACCAAAGGGACCGGCTGTCACCGCTGCCCGGCCCTCAGGGCTCATGCCCCTCTGAACACGGCATCGCACAGGTACAGAGCTGAGGGGCGGTGGAGGCCGAGCCTCTGCCTTTGTCCCCATGGGGCCGAGAAGCAGGCGGGACGTGCTGGGAGACACCAGGAGGTCTCTGTGCCCAGCAGGCCGAGCGCTGCTCTGCACGGCAGCCTGCACGCACCCGCCTCGGGCTCTCCGAGGAGCTGCCTTTGCCCAAGGCTTGCCCATAGGCACGAGCCCTCTCCCCAGGCAGCCTTTGGGAGCAGGGCAGCAGCCACCTGCATGGCAGAGCCATCGTCAAGGGGGTCAGAGGCTGCCGGAGGTTTCCCGTTGGGAAGGATGGAGGGAGGGACCAAGGACGGCAGTAAGGACTGCCTTTGTGGTGGCCTTCATTGCAGGTTGTGGAGGAGAAGGCCAGCGATGTCCCCTCCACAGTGCAAGAGCCGCAGTCCTCCACCAGCCTTGCAAGGCCTCAGGAAACGCCATCGCCCTCTCCACGGGAGCCAGCACAGCCTGATGCCAATAGAGCTAGGATGGAGCTCGCTGTACCTGTGCCCCCACACGCACTGGCACGCGTCATCCATCAAGACGCCCAGGCAAGATCATGGCAGCTCCAGAGCATAGAGTGGCGTCCCAGCACATCATCTTCTGCACCTCAGACAGGGCCTGATCCCTACAGTCATCGGGGACAATTCCAGTGCAGCATTCCTAGCTGGCCGAGCTGGCCTAGCGGACTAAGCTGCCCAAGTGGGCCAGTGAGAGTACGGACATCACGGACACGGCAGCAGCCCTTGGAGATCACGTGCCACCTCCAAGGAAGGCCAGTGCACGTGCATGAAGACAACACTGCACGCTACCTGGCTGTGCTCAGCATCAGAACAGAGCCGCTGGAGGAGCTGGAGAGGAGCTGCCTGCAGCGCACTGGACAGAGCTTGGCCCAGCTCCGAGAAGGAGCTTTTCCAATGAGGGAGCAGAACCTAAGAGAGAGGCAGGACGAGCAGGAGGAGGGCCGTGGCAACCGTTTCTCCCTGACGCTGGCAGGATCACTCAATGCCAAACCCAAGGAGGTGAGTGTCAGGGAGTGCTGGGCCACGGGGGAGCCCTCCCAGTGCTGTGGCCAGCAGCTGTGCCGCGTCGTGCGGGACAGCCGGCTTGTCAAAGCACTCGTGGAGGACCACAAGGCCTTTCCTCCCTTCACAAACCTCCCTCTCTCCTTCTAGCTCCTCGCCAGAAACTCCTTCTATGACCTCTGGAGACCAGAGATCACGCGAGTGGAGCTCCTCAAAGGCGCAAGCTGCAAGTGGGAGGTGCTGGAGCGGCTCTATGCTCATGCCCCAACCCGGGAGGCGCCGAGAGGCCTGGGACCACTGCAGGAGGAGAGAGTAGAGGACACTGATGAGGAGGAGGAGGATGGGGAAGAGGAGGTGGAGGAAATGAACTCTTTGACCTGGGTCAGAGCCAGCCTTTGCAGCCCGGCTGTTGACCAGGAGACGGAGCACGAGAAGGTGCCCTGCTCGCCCCATGTCAGCACTACAGAGGCTGTGAGCGAGGCACCTGGTCACGTGGAGAGCCTTGAGCCAGCAATGCCCAGGGGCGGTGAGCCAGGAGCACCTCCTTTGGCCAACAGCTTTCTGCACGCAGAGGACAGCGTGCCTGTCCCACCAGCAGCAAGTGCAGGAGCAGAACCAGAGGCCTCCCCGGCATCCAGCAACTTCATCCAGCATGCAGGGGAAAATGCTCCTCCGTCTCCATCACTTCCTCCAGAACCTGCACCAGAGGCCTCTCCTTCGGCTGAAAACCCTTGGGATGAGAAGAGCAGCAGCCCGTCTCCCAAGGAAACCCTGCTGCAGGAAACAACAGCAGCAGCTTCTCCCCCGGCTGCAGAACCTGCTCCCCAGGTGAGCAAGCAGCATCTCCCCTGTCCTCACCATCCCCGGGAGCTGCCGTGGGAGCTGTGTGGGGGGTGCCCAGAGTTACCCCATTTCCTTAGAGCCCCCCTGCCCATGGCATCCCACTGTCACCCCCAGGCATTTATCCTCTGCCATGTCTCCATGGGGAGATGCCGGCTTCTCTCCGTTTCCAAGTGCTGAAGACACAGGGATGAAGTCTGCTCCAGCCCACGTCGCATTCAGCCCTGAGGCCTGGATGCCGAGCGAGGAGGGAAGAGGCAGCCCCAGCAGCAGCCCCCTCCACACCAGGGCACCAGCCCCCTTGTGCCACGCACGCCCCCGGCTGCCTTCCTTTCCCCCTGCCCAGCCCTCTGCTACGGCCCCACAACGAGCCTTGTCCCATTGCCGTGCCAGCCGCAGGTCCCTTCCCTTGGGACATGCAGCCATGGGCAGCCTCCTCTGATCCAAACCCTTTGCCATTGTGCAACCTGGGGCACTGGGACCCTCAGCAGGGCCAGCTGATGGCCGACGGGTGCGTGTTCTTGCTCTGCCCATGCAGGTGGCCTTGGAGCCCCAAGAAGAGGAGGAGAAGCCCTCCTCCTGCAGCCCCACACCCGATGTTGAGCCAGGTATGTACCCGCGTGGAGAGCCCTGCTGGGGACAGTGGCCTGTCCTGGCACAGTGGGTGGCACCGAGGCCGGCAGCAGGAAGCGGTCGGGAGTTGCTGTGCCGAGGACAGAACCCCTCGGGAAGCCCTTGGTGGCAGGGACAGGCAGGTGCAGCCCTGCACCCTGCAGCCCATTGCCCACAGCTCTGCTTCCCACCACAGGCATCGCTGCCCTCCCAGACGTTGCAGCTCCCCGGCGATGGCGCTCACGGCTCAGGACGGCGCTTCGAGCTCTGCGCAGAGCGTTCTGCTGCTGCTGCATCCGGGGACAGCGAGAGGAGCAGCGAGCGGATGCATGTTCCAGACAGGGACCCTGAGATGGGGGCTGGAGCAGAGCCGAGAGACAGAGCGACGGATGCTGTGTCCTGAGGGCTACAGAGATGCTGCCCTGTTGTGTCCTATAGCACCCATGTGCCCAGAGAGACCATACTCGCCAACATCGCCCGCAGCCATCGCCTGCTTCAAATAAACCCCTTTTGTAGCTTTTTCTCCCCGTGTCAGTTGGTGTCAGAAAATCTCCAGGGAAACAAGTGGGGCTGTGGGGCCATAAGGCATGGGGTGACTCCTAACTCCACACTGGTCTAGGTGGTTGGGGTGGGCAGGAGACCCAGCAAAATGGGGCTCCCCGTCACTGATACTGCTGGCACGCATCTGTGCTCTTGACTGGTTCTCAGAGTGACCCCAGGGCTCTTGCAAGAGCAGCAGATTAGGTGAAACACCACGCGGGGAGTGTTCCTCGGACGCCAGGTCTCTCACGACCAGGAGATCCGTTACCCTGACTGCCTGCAGCCCCTCAGGGCAGCCCCTCTCCCCTGCACAGCACAGGGGTCCTGGCTCTGGGGCTCCTCAAGTGTCTCCAGTGGCAGAGTGGCCTGCCCAAGCTGAAACCCATGGGAACAGTTTTGTATTTATTGTCCCCACAAGCTCATCACTACTTCTTTGCTTTGCTCTGGAGTCACTGCTTCTTTGCTTTGCTCTGGAGATGTCTCTGCTGCACAGAGAGCCTTTTCCCAGGTCTGTGAGCCCATGCTGCCCTGGCCGTTCCTGCACCCCTCTCCTGTGCTCCCTGCAGCATCCTGGGCTGGCAGTGCTGCTCTGTAGGGTGAGCAGCTGTGGGGACACAGGGTGACTCCACACTGGCCATGATGGTCAGGGCAGAGCCAGCTGGACCACAGTCACTGCAACTGACCACCTCCTCCCCAGGGTGTGTGACTGTGGAGGATGCTTGGAGAAATCCCAGGGTATTTCACATGACTCAGGATGTGTTTGGAGGTGTGATTAGACCCAGGCTGCTGCCACTCCTGAGAGCCCTGATTTGGGGCACTGCTCGGTTTGGCTCTTTACTCTTGGGTGACTCCACGTGGTTTTGTGAGTTTCCACTCAAAACCTGACCCAGACACGTGTTGCCCCTGGAGATCCCTTCTGCTCTCCAGGTGGTTCCATATCCCTTCTTGAAGAATAGACATCTGTCACCAGTCTGTTACTATTTGGGACAGTCCCTGGGAGATACTTCTTGAGCACTCATCCTCTCCAGGGCACTGGGCACCCACAGGCGGCAGCTGAATCCAACCCTCATTCCCATCGCTATACGAGCTGATGCCCCTTGGCCCATGCACACCCAGGCATGGCAAGAGGGTCTTTATGGGTGCAATTCACTGAGCACATTCTTGACTCCAGCTTGGGAAGAAGAGCCCAGCCTTCAGGCACAGTGCAGACAAAATCCCCTTTTATTACAGAGATGTCATTTGAGAGAGCAGCTGTGACACAGTGAGGGCAGATTGAAGGACGGCCTCTGGATCAGACAGACTGAGTTTGTGCCTCAGGGGAAGGAGGATAAATACAAATCGTAGAATCATAGAATGCTCAAGGTTGGAAGGGACCTCTAGAGGTCAAAGCAGGGTCAGCTAGAGCACGTGGCACAGGACTGCATCCAAGCGAGTTTTGAAGATCTTCAGAGAAGGAGACTCCACAACCTCTCTGAGCCGCCAGTTCCAGTGCTCTGTCACCCTCCCAGTCAAGAATTTTTTCCTTAAGTTCCTGTGGAACCTTTGATGCTTCAGTTTCCGGCCATTTCCTCTAGTTCTGTTGGTGGCCACCACTGAAAAGAGGCCAGCACCATCCTCCTCACTGCCTCCCGTGAGGTACTTATAGACACTGCTCAGGTCCCCTCTCAGCTTTCTCTTCTCCAGGCTGAACAGGCCCAGCTCCCTCAGCCTCTCCTCATAGGGCAGATGTTCCAGGCCCCTGATCATCCTTGTAGCCCTGCGCTGGACTCTCTCCAGCAGCTCCACATCCCTCTTGTACTGTGGAGCCCAGAACTGGACACAATACTCCAGATGCGGCCTCACCAGAGCTGAGCAGAGGGGCAGGATCACCTCCCTCCACCTGCTGGAGATGCTCTTCTTAATGCAGCCCAGGATCCCATTGGCCTTCTTGGCCACTAGGGCGCACTGCTGCCTCATGGTCAGCTTGTCGTCCACCATGACACCCAGGTCTTTCTCTGCAGAGCTGCTCTCCAGAAGGTCAGTCTCCAACCTGTACTGGTGTCTGGGGTTATTCCTCCCCAGGTGCAGAACCTTGCACTTGGCCTTGTTGAATTGCATGAGGTTTTTCAACTGCCCAGTTGTCCAGTCTGTCCAGGTCCCTCTGGATGGCAGCACAGCCCTCTGGGGTATCGGCTACTCCTCCCAGTTGGGTATCATCAGCAAACTTGCTGAGGGAGCGCTCTGTGCCTTCATCCAGGTCATTGATGAATAAATTGAACAGGACTGGACCAAGGACTGACTCCTAGAGGGGACACCGCTAGCTACAGACCTCCAACTAGGCTCCACACCACTGATCACCACCCTCTGATCTCTGAAAAGCGAGCAGCTTACGACTTTGTTCTTTCTGTAAGTTATGAAAGAAAGCATGTTCTCAATCCAGTACTGCAAAAGAGAGGCTCTACATGATCATTGCGATTAAGTGTATAAGGCTTAGGTATGACTGGATATACAGCAACCACTCTTTGAATGAGAGCCCTTAGATCTCATTCTCTGATAATCTTTGTGGTAAATACTTTGATCCTGGCTTTAATACCATTCTTCCTGGTGGAATACCACTGGCCACAAGCCTTCAACTGCACTCGGCACTGCGGATCACAACCTTCAGACCTCTTCCAACAGCCAGAGTTCCAGTCATCTAAACCTCATTTCCTGAGCTCCCCAGCTTCCCATTAAGGATGTTATTGGACACGATGAGAATGAGGATCTGACTTCAAAGCCATGCTTGTAGAAATTCGTATTCCTGGCTGCTTTCCTGACTTTGAGCTCATCACTGCAGTCAACAGCAGCTTCTCTGACGCAGAGGGGTCAGTCTGCTCTAGACGTTCCCTAAAACGAGGCCAGGGAGCATGCAAGACTCCTTCTGATCTATGAATCCACAGGATTCCAAGAAGCACATCCCTCCAGCAACTCCACAACCCACTTCCTAGAGAGGGGCCCTGCAGAGATCCCCGTATGTAAAGCTGGTGAAGGACAAGCCAGAGCAGTGTCAGTGCTGAGTGAGGGCAGTGCCTACTCACAGAATAAAGACGTTGCTCGCAAGGTCCCTTGGGCCCGAGTCGCGAGACAGATGAGCTGCAGCTTCTCTGCAAGCAGCCTGCATGGGGCAAGGGCTTCCCAGCGCCTTTCCTGCCGATGGGAGCACTGCGCACGCCTGGGCTCTGCAGGCGTCACGCGCGCAGGCAAGGGGGCTCCCAGCACTTGCCCTCACAGCCATGGGGCTGAGCTGGCTGCCCAGCCCTCTGCTCGCACCTCCCTCCAGGGAACACTGCTCTGCTTCACGCTTCCCCTCCAGCATTCCCAGGAGGGCATTCCCAGGGCAGCAGACAAATACCTGCCGACAATTCCTCGTGCCACCAGCCCTGCGGCTGCTTGGGAGCCACCCAGAGCCCTCCGCGCACCTCTGGCACCAGCCCCTTCCCAGCAGCTGCGCTCTGCCTCGCAGGGGCACTGCGGCATGCCAGCAAGCAAGGTTAGCCAACAGCAAGATGCTCCTCTCGGCTACAGCAATTTGGTGGCGGGGCTTGGGCTGCTTGCTTTTGGAGGGTTTTCCTCTGTGCGAGGTAAACACCTGACAGCACTGGGGAGATCTGCTGCTTCATCTGCCCTTGGCTTTCCTGTCCTTATCCAAAGGCAGGGAATTCACCCCTGTTAGCAAGTGAGCATTGTAGCCCAGTGCTGGGCAGAGCTGCAGCAGCTGCAGGTCCCTGCTGCTGCTGAGGGCACATTTGTGCCTGCTCTGCCCTCTGCAGCCCTAGGAAGCCGTGGCAGGGGCAGCAGTGCAGGAGCCGCACCAAGGCTGCTCTCAGCCACAGCACATGGCGCCTGAAAGGTGCGCGGCAGGACAAGAGAAGGAGCCCAGCAGCACCAGGGGCTCCCAGGCCACCACCAACTCACAAGGGCTCTGCTGAGGGCATGCACACCTGGCCCCAGGGCACAACTGCCCTTAGCACTCATTGCACTGCCAAGGAACATGTCTAGACCATGAAAAACAAAACTTTCTTGAGTCCATCAGGCTGTAAGGGCAGGAGGGGAGCAGGAAAGAAAGAGCAAGGCATTCAAGGCTGCTTGCAGGAGTGGAAGCAGAGCCCCAGGTGCAGCCCGGCCTCTGGGCAGGCAGCCACCAGCAGCACCATGGGGCTGCGTGAGGAGCCCTCCTTGGCACCCAGCAAGCCCAAGGCCACGCACTGCTCTCTGCCGCCAGGCTCATCAGTGCCAGGGGGAGTCCAGCACACGCAGACCCTTCCTCACGGCGGCCCCCCTGGCCCCTGCCGCTGTCCTCCTCCCCTCACGGAGCAGTGGAACATCCCAGAGGGGCAGTTATCGCCACGGGAACAGGGATGCTTCCCAGGGCTGCGCATCACAGTGGCCCCAGTGCTGGCCACGCAGCAGCAAGGCCAGGTGAGCAGCAGGGCCGCGCAGCACCAGGGGCCACCCATGGTGCCCACAAGATGCAGGGGAGCTGCGGGGCTGCAGAGCAGCCTGTGCGATGCCTCCCAGGGGAGGCCTCAAGGCCACCGCGCGACACTGGGTGCTCATGGCTGCAAATGTAAACAATTCCATTCCGTTGCAGACTCAGGAGAGTGAAAGAAAATGAATAACTCTGAAGTTGAAGAGATGGAGTGGCAGAGCTCAGTGCAGGTACTGTGCGCGCAGGTAGAGGCTGCGCGGGGATGGCTGGCGTTTGGTTCTGCTAGAGCAGCCGCAGGGCTGGTGGCAGAGGTGGCAGGGAGCTCTAGCAGGCCTGGGTGCTGGGGCAGAGCTGCGCCAGGGCCAGGAGCGGCCAAGGCCTCGGGGGCTGGTGCCTGAGCCTGGCGCCCTGGCTCTGTGCACCGCCTGCCCCGCACATGCAGGGTACACGAGGCCCCGTGCACAGAGCCACATCTGCCACCATGACCATCCCCTCAAACTCTCCTGCTCTCTTCCAGGCTGCAAGCACCAAAGGCCTGGGTGGCTGCAAGGACGAGGAGCCTATGGATTGGGAAAACTCCTTCTGTGGCATCCAGGTATTTCTCTTACGGCCATCTGCACCGGGAGATGTGCAGCTAGGCATGGCCCATTCCCGTTTTCCTGCTTTTCACTGCAGGAAGAGGGGCCTCTGGGACCTCCCTGCAAACGCTTCTTTCTCTCTTGCAGACTCCACACACAGGGGACCATCCTGAGCCCATGGAGTGGCTCAGTTACGGCAGCAGCCAGGTACAGCCCCCGTAGCCCCTGGATGCCCTTGCCCTTCCTCTTCCCCATGCACCGTCCCCACCAAGGTCTCCTCCTCTCTTCCAGACCGTGGGGAGCATCACCCTGGTCGGCTGCAGCCAAGAAGAGCCGATGAATTGGGAGAGCTCCGGCTGCAGCCCCCAGGTATGGTCCCTGCTGCCGGCTGCACGGGCACAGCTGGGGCTGTGCCCGGCCCCTTGGCGCTGCTCCGCGCTGCCTTTGGGGAGCAGCCGCGCGGGAGCCTGGCCCAGGTGTGCGGGCGCTCTGGCGGGCCGCGGCGCCGGGGCAGAGCTGCACAGGGCGCAGGAGCGCCCAAGGCCTGGGCACCTGCTGCCTCAGCCCCTCTGCCGGCCTCTGGGCTGCGCTGGCCACGCCAAGCCTCTGCCAGGGCACCAATGACGGCAGCGCTGCTGCCAAAGAGCCCGCGCAGCCGCCAAAGAGCCTCTGCTCCACGGGAGCCCCCGAGCCGCTCCTCGGCCCTGCTGATGCCTCCTTTTCCCTTGCAGACCAAGCTCCCCTTCACTCTGGCTGCTGCCAGGAAGCGCTGGGCATGAGGACTCCTTCCCTAGACTATTTTGTGCAATTTTTTCTCTGTAGCATCACACTAGCTTTTGGTTGTTAATATTGTTGATATTGTTTTTGATATTGTTGTTGTTACTGTTATTGTTGTTGTTATTGTTATTCTATTTTGTTTTTGTTTAAATATATATTCCTGTATCATTGTTCATATGTTGCGTATTTTTTCCAAGTGAGCTCAGGCACAAAAGGCATCCCCACTGCACGTGTCTGTGTGGAGCCCTGTGCGCACCAGGCACAGGGTACAGACAGCAAAAAATTCCTTCCGGCAATTGCATTCACACGTGGCCCTGGGGATGTCCAAAGGGGAAGAAGCCCCAGTCCCACCGCACAGCAGCTCTCAACTCTCCAGTTGCCGCACACAACGTGTCTCCGCAGTGCCCAAGCCACAGGCAAAGGGAAGCTGTCGCGCCACAGGGACACGGGGCCTGGAGATGCAGGGCCGAGCTCCACGAGCCCCTGGGGGACACAGGGCCCTGCAGGGCTGGGACACGCTCAGGGACCGTGTCACGGGGGGCAGTGTCCCCGGAGGCAGCTGGTGCAGAAATGGGCTGCTGCCAGGAAGGGCCCCGTGGTGGGGACCACGATGGAGGCTGCTCTGTCCCTCTGCCGTCTGCAGGGCCATCTGCCACCTGCTCATGGCGACAACTCAGTGCCACAGGAGAAGAGGCCTTACAGCCTGACAAAACCCCACCGCTGCCCTTCCAACATCACTGCCGTCCTGGGTGCCCGCGGAGCCCTCCCAAGTCACACAGTCACACAGGGGTTGACGTTGGAAGGGACCTCTCGAGATCATCACTCCACCCCCTCTGCACAAGCAGGGACTCCTACAGCGCGTTGCACAGGATCACACCCAGGAGGCTTTGGAAGAGCTCCAAAGAAGGAGCCTGCACAACCTCGCTGGACACTCGCTTCCAGTGCTCCGTCGCCCTAACAGTCAAAAAGCCCTTCCTCATATGCACATTGAAAGTTTGTAGCAATTTGTACCCATTGAAACTGTGTTGCAATCTACACCCTTTAGCTCTTGGGCTATTGCTGGGCACCACTGAAAACGAGTTTGGCCCTGTCCTTTTTACATCCTCCCCTCAGCTGTTTGTACCTCTTGATAAGTTCCCCTCTCACTCTTGTCTTTTCCAGGATAAACAGGCCCAAATCGCTTACTCTTTCCTCATAAGATAGACGCTCCAGTTCCTTCATCATCTTTGTGGCACTAAGCTGGTCACACTCTGCAAGTTCCACATCCCTCTTGTCCTGGGCAGCCCACAATATTTCTGCACGCAAGAGTCCAGGTGTGGCCTGAGCAGAGCTGAGGAGAGGGGCACGATCAGCCCCCTCCACCTGCTGCCAACACTCCTCCTCATGCAGGCCAGCATCCCTCTGGCCATCCTTGACACAAGGGCACATTGCTGCCTCCTGCTTGACCTGTTGGTAAGCAGACGCCCCAAACTCCTCTCCACAGAGCTGCTTAAGACAGTCTGCTTGAGAAGTCATTTCTGGAGCCAGGATTTCACCAAAGCGCATGTAGAGATCCCTTGAGATCATGTAGAGAATGAACCCCTAGAGATCATGTGGAGAATCCTTCATTCATGCTGCCCTTTATTCATGGTGCTGCATGCTTCATTCATGCATTCGGGAAGATGCATGCTTCATTCACACAGTTCTTTGTTCATGCTGCACAGGTGTACTGGGAAGGGGGATTTACATGTAAATGACTGACAGAACAAAGCCTTCACTCTCTATGAGGAGGGCAGCCTCACAACATCTGCTTGCTCTGCTTCACTCCCTCCCAACCATTACACCACACTTCTCACACCTTGCTACCAGCATGGTCACCCTGCTCAATCACCTCCCACAAAAGACAGGCCTCACAGCTAAAATCACTAGCCACTGCACGCTTAGCAAAGCCTCCAAATATGGCCCCTGCTTCCTTTCATCCCTTCCCAGCACGGGCACCACGGCTACTCACACATTTCCCCTAGCAACATTACCCTGATAAAAAGCCATCCCTAACACCCACCCATTGCACTCAGTCATTGCCAACAACATACTTTTCCCCTCAAGCCTAAGGTAATTCATCTCCCTTACTTTAATTCCTCAAACCACTTTTCCCACAGCAAAGATGCTCCAGTCCACTCATCATCTCCAGAGCCCTATGCTGCACTCTCCCCAGTAGCTCCATGCCCCTCCTGTCCTGGGGAACAAACAGCTGGTTGCAGCCCTGCACATGTGGTGTCCCCAGGGCCTAAGCAGATGGGCAGGATCCCCTTCTGCGACCTGCTTCCAACACTTTTCCTACTACAGCCCAAGGCAGCAAGGGCCATCTCAGCCACAAGGGCACATTGCTGGCTCTTGGTCAACTTGTTGTGCACCCCAGGTCCTTCTCTGCGCTCTCTGGCCACTGCCTGCACCATGGGGCAAGAGGAGCTGGGGCTGCAAAGGGGCCTTGGAGCCTCCGGGGTTTCTTGTGCGGGGCCCATTTTGGGAGCGCCTTTCAGCTCTGTGAAATGGAGGCCGAGCAGCGGGTGCTCCAAGCCCTGCTCAGCCAAGCACGGGCAGCGGGAGCCACGAGTCACCCCTACACACAGGGAGAGGAGTCTGCAGAGAAGCAGAGAGCGCCTTTTGCACGGGCCCCTCTTGGCACTCTCCTTGCTGGGGCCTTCCCAGAGCCCTTCTGGGAGCTGCTCTGCAGGAAGGCTCTGCAGCCTGCGCTCCAAAGGCCCAGGAGCGCCTCTGTCTTGGAGCCCGCGCACAGCAGGCAGCAACTCAGGGAAATTTGACTGAGCTGCTGGACTTGCCGCGTGAGGTCAAGATCCCTGTGGAGCCAAGCTGCAGCCTTGTCTTCTACATGACTAAACTGTGGGAAGAGGTAAAAGCAGTCAAAAGAGGCTAGAAAAGTCCCCTCCTCTTCTTCCTTTCCTTGCCCTGACACAGCGAGCATCCTGCAAGATTCCCAGAGCAAAGCAGTGGGACATGCTGCTGTCAGCGGGAGCTGCAGTCCTCAGTGGGACAGGGGCTGGTGCATGCGCTGCGAGGAGGCAGGAGGTGGCAGGAGCAGGAGCCAGGTGGTGTCCAGGAGGTGGGAGAGCAGGATCCAGCGCAGCTCTGTGCCCAGGCAGGAGCTTGCAGAGCCAAGGGCAGCCTGGCATGTGCCCCTGGAGAAGTGTGCAGCGGGGCCCTGCGTGCAGCAGGCAGCAAGGCGGCCAGGGGACGGGCTCCTTCCAGCAGGGCCAGTGATGCTCATGCAGCCCCAAAAGACTCTCTGCAGGAACCAAAAACTTCTTGTGAGCTCTGTCTTTGCAAACTTGTAAATGCCAGGAGTTCTCTGCTGGGGAAACAGGTCAAGGATCCTTCTAGACACAGCCACGAGACAGGAGCTGTAGAGTTGAGGATTCTCCTACAGTGAAGAGCCTCCCAAAAAGAATAAGCTTTCCTTTGGGTACAATTCCCCCAGGCTTAGAGCTGAGCTATGTGCTGAGCATGGAATCACCCTCAAGCTCAGAGCCTGGAGAGCGCTACCCTATGGGCTGACAAATCTCCAAAGTGTCCTGGTCTCTTCCCTCATCCACCTTACCCTCATCTTGATATGCACAATGTATTTTAAAGCTTCAACAGACATCTTGTCTCTTTGCTCTTGCACATCCATCCTGTCACGTACTGGGCAATGAGAACAAATGTCTGCAGGACCCCCATTTGTGGGAGTCCTCCAACCACAAATACAACCTGCACAGACTGAGGAGAGGAGGCTACATGAGCAAGGATGGCCAAGTGAGTTGTCCATGTGGATGAGCAGAGGAGTTTCCGTGGGAGGGGGAGACTGGGAGAGCACTGGCTGCAGCCGCCCCGTGCGCGTGCAGGGCGCAGGGCTGCTGTGCTGCTGTCCCTGCAGGGGCAGGAGGAGCCCAGCGCTCGCTGCGGGCATTGCGAGCTGCTCTTGCGAGGCTGTGCGGCGCTGCCGCAGCAGCGGGTGCGTGGCCAGGTGGCGCAGCGAGGAGCACGGCTCCGCGCTGGCTGCTGGGAGCCAAGGCCCCCGGCGCTGGGCAGGGCCGCGCGCGCAGGGGAGCAGCTCCCGCGGGGCCAGCGCTCCTCCTGGCAAGGCAGCCTGCGCGGGAGCGCCACGAGCGCCGCCTCCTTGCTGCCCTCATCTCGCCATGGGGCGTCTGCAACCTGCGAGACTGCAGCCAGCACAGGCAGCACCTGGCCGCACTCAGGAGAGAGCTCGACAAGACACGTGGGCCATAACAAGGAGCTAAAGCTCAGGGTTGACAGGGACACTTGGTGCTGCGGAAAGTTGGGGCTTCCCTTGTGTTCTCCCAGCAAGGCAGGAGCTGCAGGAGCGGGGAAGACTGCCCTGGCCTGACAGCCCTTGTGGTCTAGAAACGAGTGTGTGGGTCCGTGCTGAGCTGATGCAGGGTGCAGAATTTGGGAATGGGGGGAAAGTCGTCCCCAGGTACCCTCTGGGAGTTCTGAGGGAAGCCCTTCTCTCCTGGTGAACCCCTTCTCCTTCCTGGGCAGTGGCCTCTCGGAAAGCGTGACAATGCAGGGAGCTCCAGGAACAAGATCTTTTTGTTTCTAGTTGCAAACTGAGCTTTCTGCACTTTCAGGCATGGAGAATGGGCCAACAAGTCCACCATAACAGGCACAAGTGTGATGGGAGCAGAGCAGACAACACGCAAGGCAGGCAAGAGCAGGGCTAAGGGGTGGCTCCAATCACTTCACCTCCTCCATCTCCTCTCTCCAGTTCGTTCACCATTCATTCCTCACGTCCTCCTGGTTTCAGTTGCAGAAGTGCTCCAAGGAGGAATGGCACACTAAAACCCGCACCCCGTGGAGCTGGACTAGCCCGAGAAAACTGCAGGAGCTGGCGGAGAGCAGCTTGACGGAGTGCTGGAGAGGGTGAAAGAGCTGGAGCCGTCGCTCCATGTGTTCAGGAGGGCTCCCCTGGCGCCACGCGGAGGGTTGCCTGGTAGTGAAGGAAAGGCAGAGCATTCGGAGATTCCTCCTCCACCTGTGCGGGAAGAAATGTTTGGTGGCAGAGGTTGCGCTGCTTGCTTTTGGAGGGTTTTCCTCTGCGCAAGGGCAACATCCGATGGCACATGGGAGATCTCCTGCTCCATTTCCCCTAGACTTTCCTGTCCTTACACAAGGGTTAGGAATTCATCTCCGTTAGCAACTGATCATTGTAGCCCAGTGCTGGGCAGAGCTGCAGCAGCTGCAGGTCCCTGCTGCTGCTGAGGGCACATTTGTGCCTGCTCTGCCCTCTGCAGCCCTAGGAAGCCATGGCAGGGGCAGCAGTGCAGGAGCTGCACCAAGGCTGCTCTCAGCCACAGCACATGGCACCTGCAAGGTGCACGGCAGGACAAGAAAAGGAGCCCAGCAGCACACCAGGGGCTCCCAGGCAACCACCAACTCACAAGGGCTCTGTTGAGGACATGCACACCCGGCCCTGGGCACAACTGCCCTTCGCACTCATTGCACTGCCAAGGAACATGTCTAGACCATGGAAAAGAAAGCTGTCTCGAGACTATCAGGCGGTAAGGGCAGGAGTGGAGCAGGGAAGAAAGATGAAGGCATTCAAGGCTGCTTGCAGGGGTGTAAGCAGAGCCCCAATTGGAGTCCGGCCTCTGGGCAGGCAGCCACCAGCAGCACCATGGGGCTGTGTGAGGAGCCCTCCTTGGCACCCAGGAAGCCCAAGGCCACGCACTGCTCTCTGCCGCCAGGCTCAGCAGTGCCAGGGGGAGTCCAGTACATGCAGACCCTTCCTCACGGCGGCCCCCCTGGCCCTTGCCGCTGCCCTCCTCCCCCCACGGAGCACTGGAACATCCCAGAGGGGCAGTTATCGCCACGGGAACACGGAAGCTTCCCAGGGCTGCGCCTCACAGTGGCCCCAGTGCTGGCCACGCAGCAGCAAGGCCAGGTGAGCAGCAGGGCCGCACAGCACCAGGGGCCACCCGTGGTGCCCACAAGATGCAGGGGAGCTGCGGGGCTGCAGGGCAGCCTGCGCGATGCCTCCCAGGGGAGGCCCCAAAGCCACCACGCGACACTTGGCGCTCACACCGCTGACATTGCCCTTCTCTCTCCTCTACTTGCCACTCGGCTCCCCAACTGCAAAAGGGCCTGCCGGGGACAAGGAGGCTGCCGCGGGCAGGCCCAGCTCTGTGCCCCACCACTCCCACACACGGAGACACCAAGCGGCTGCTGGGACAGGGACACCTGCTCTCACGGCTGCAAATGACAATGACTCCTTTTCTTTTGCAGTTGGTGGAGACTTAAAAAAATGGACAACTCTCCAGTTGAAGAGATGGAGTGGGAGAGCTCTGTGCAGGTACTGTGCGTGCAGGCAGAGGCTGCGTGGGGACGGCTGGCGTTTGGCTCTGCGAGAGCAGCTGCAGGGCTAGTGGCAGAGGTGGCAGGGAGCTCTGGCAGGCCTGGGTGCTGGGGCAGAGCTGCGCCAGGGCCAGGAGCGGCCAAGGCCTCGGGGGCTGCTGCCTGAGCCTGGCGCCCTGGCTCTTTGCACCGCCTGCCCTGTGCACGCAGAGCACACGAGGCCCCATGCACAGAGCCAGATCTGCCACCATGACTGTCCCCCTATGCTCTCCTGCTCTCTTCCAGAGCCCAGGAACCCACAGCCTGGCTGGATGCAGCCAGGATGAAGAGCCTATGGAGTGGGAGACCTCTAGCTGTGCCCTCCAGGTATTGCTGCTGCTGCCGGGTGCACATGGACAGCTGGGGATGGGGTTGGCCCCTTCTCGCTTTCCCGATTCTCGCTGCAGGAAGAGGGGCCCTGGGGCCAGACCTCCCCAGCTCTGGGACTTGTCTTGAAAACGCCTCCCTCTCTCTTACAGGCTCCGCACATGGATAGGGGGCCTTCAGGGGACCACCCTGAGCCTATGGAGTGGCTCAGTTACGGCAGCAGCCAGGTACAGCCCCCGTAGCCCCTGGATGCCCTTGCCCTTCCTCTTCCCCATGCACCGTCCCCACCAAGGTCTCCTCCTCTCTTCCAGACCGTGGGGAGCATCACCCTGGTCGGCTGCAGCCAAGAAGAGCCGATGGATTGGGAGAGCTCCGGCTGCAGCCCCCAGGTATGGCCCCTGCTGCCGGCTGCACGGGCAGAGCTGGGGCTGTGCCCGGCCCCTTGGCGCTGCTCCGCGCTGCCTTTGGGGAGCAGCCGCGCGGGAGCCTGGCCCAGGTGTGCGGGCGCTCTGGCGGGCCGCGGCGCCGGGGCAGAGCTGCACAGGGCGCAGGAGCGCCCAAGGCCTGGGCACCTGCTGCCTCAGCCCCTCTGCCGGCCTCTGGGCTGCGCTGGCCACGCCAAGCCTCTGCCAGGGCACCAATGACGGCAGCGCTGCTGCCAAAGAGCCCGCGCAGCCGCCAAAGAGCCTCTGCTCCACGGGAGCCCCCGAGCCGCTCCTCGGCCCTGCTCACGCCCCCTTTTCCCTTGCAGACCAAGCTCCCCTTCACCCAGGCTGCTACCAGGAAACGCTGGGCATGAGGACTCCAGCCCTGGACTCTTTTCTGGATTTTTTTCTATGTAGCGTCACAGTAGTTTTTGGTTGTTGTTGATATTGTTTATATTGTTTTTGATATTGTTGTTGTTACTGTTATTGATATTGTTGTCGTTATTATTGTTTTTGTTATTCTTTCTTGCTCTTGTTTAAATATATATTCCTGTATCATTGCTCATATGTTGCCAGTTTTTTCCAAGTGAGCTCAGGCACAAAAAACCATCCCCACCGCAGGTGTGTGTGTGGAGCCCTGTGTGCACCAGGGGCATGGGAGCAACAGCAAAAAATTCCTTCCTGGAATTCCATTCACATGTGGCCCTGGGGAAGAACCCCCAGCCCCACTGTGGGGCAGCTCTCAACTCTCCGGGTGGCGCACACAACGTGTCCCCGCAGGGCCCAAGCCACAGGCAAAGGGAAGCTGTCGCGCCCCAGGGACACGGGGCCTGGAGATGCAGGGCCGAACTCCACAAGCCCCTGGGGGACACAGGGCCCTGCAGGGCTGGGACACACTCAGGGACCATGTCACGGGGGGCAGTGTCCCCGGAGGCAGCTGGTGCAGAAATGGGCTGCTGCCAGGAAGGGCCCCGTGCTGGGGACTACGATGGAGGCTGCTCTGTCCCTCTGCCGTCTGCAGGGCCATCTGCCAGTTGCTCATGGTGACAACTCGGTGCCACAAGAGAAGAGGCCTTACGGCCTGACAAAACCCCACCACTGCCCTTCCAACATCACTGCCGTCCTGGGTGCCCGCGGAGCCCTCCCAAGTCACACAGTCACACAGGGGTTGACGTTGGAAGGGACCTCTCGAGATCATCAGTCCAACCCCCTCCTGCACAAGCAGGGACTCCTACAGCGCGTTGCACAGGATCACACCCAGGAGGCTTTGGAAGAGCTCCAAAGAAGGAGCCTGCACAACCTCGCTGGACACTCGCTTCCAGTGCTCCGTCACCCTAACTGTCAAAAAGCCCTTCCTCATATGCACATTGGAAGTTTGTAGCAATTTGCATCCATTGTAACTGTGTTGCAATCTACACCCTTTGGCTCTTGGGCTATTGCTGGGCACCACCGAGAAGAGTTTGGCCCTGTCCTTTTTACATCCTCCCCTCAGCTGTTTGTACCTCTTGATAAGTTCCCCTCTCACTCTTGTTTTTTCCAGGATAAACAGGCCCAAATCGCTTACTCTTTCCTCATAAGATAGACGCTCCAGTTCCTTCATCATCTTTGTGGCACTAAGCTGGTCGCTCTCTGCAAGTTCCACATCCCTCTTGTCCTGGGCAGCCCACAATATTTCTGCACACAAGAGTCCAGGTGTGGCCTGAGCAGAGCTGAGGAGAGGGGCACGATCAGCCCCCTCCACCTGCTGCCAACACTCCTCCTCGTGAAGGCCAGCATCCCTCTGGCCATCCTTGACACAAGGGCACATTGCTGCCTCCTGCTTGACCTGTTGTCAAGCAGACCTCCCAAACTCCCCTCCACAGAGCTGCTTAAGAGAGATTGCTTGAGAAGTCATTTCTGGAGCCAGGATTTCACCAAAGCACATGTAGAGATGGTAGTCCTTCATTCATGCTGCCCTTCATTCATGTTGCTGCATGCTTCATTCATGCACTCAGGAAGCTGCATGCTTCATTCACACATTTCTTTGTTCATGCTGCACATGTGCACCGGCAAGGGGGATTTATATGTAAATGACTGACAGAACAAAGCCTTCACTCTCTATGAGGAGGGCAGCCTCACAACGCTTGCTTGCTCTGCTTCATTCCCTCCCAACCATTACACCACAATTCTCACACCTTGCTACCAGCATGGTCACCCTGCTCAATCACCTCCCACAAAAGACAGGCCTCACAGCTAAAATCACTAGCCACTGCATGCTTAGCGAAGCCTCCAAACATTGCCCCTGCTTCCTTTCATCCATTCCCAGCACGGGCACCACAGCTGCATTTCCCTTTGCAGCATTTCCCTACTAAAAAGCTGTCCCCAACACCCACACATTCCACATAAAATCTCTGTCAACAATACACTTTTCTCTTCAGGCCTAGAGTAATCCACTTGCCCTACTCAAATACCACCCTCCAACAATACATATGGAATGAGCAAGCAAAAAGGCACACACAGACACTGATGCAGCAAGAACATATGCTGGAGTTTGCATGCACTTTTCAAGGACTTCTCAAATAAGAATCTGGAAAGTCTTGCAGAGGCACCCACTGGCAGTGCACAATGCCACTCACTCATGCTGCAGGGAGTAGAGAATCTTACGCAACTTGTCTGCAGATTCTGGAAGGATCACCTTATGAGGATGACCATATCATGGCCGTGTCTTCTTCCACCTAATAGTATAAATGACAGGGCCTAGCACTGATAAGCGGAGCAGGAATCGGGAATGACACCTGACCAACACTTATGGCTGGACCGCCAGAATCCCTCCCTTACCCTTAACCCGGCACCCTGCACTAAAGGAAACTGCTTGCAAGGATGAGAATCCTCTGAACATTCAGGAAGAAATGTCCTAGCATTTACCACGTACAAGTAGTGCTTCCCTCATGTATGATGCTAGCAATTCTGTGTACGAGATTTGGGAAGGCCTCAGGGCATCCTCAAAATGTGTCAAATTAGATTCTTATACCAAGGACAATTAAAAATCAACCTGCTATTAATCCCTAAGTGTAGGGCCTTCCTTCACCTGACCTGCACACGTGTCCCACAGGATGCCCAAAGGGGAAGAAGCCCCAGCCCCACCGCGGGGCAGCTCTCAACTCTCCGGGTGCCGCACACAATGGGTCCCCTCAGGGCGCAAGCCACAGGCAAAGGGAAGCTGTCCCGCCCCAGGGATACGGGGCCTGGAGATGCAGGGCCGAACTCCACGAGCCCCTGGGGGACACAGGGCCCAGCAGGGCTGGGACACGCTCAGGGACCATGTCACGGGGGGCAGTGTCCCCGGAGGCAGCTGGTGCAGAAAGGGGCTGCTGCCAGGAAGGGCCCCGTACTGGGGACCACGATGGAGGCTGCTCTGTCCCTCAGCCCCTTGGGGAACAGGGACTATGGCAGGTCCTAGTGCTCTTGTGATTTCCAGATCATCACTGTAGGCACCATCTGCTTCTCCAGCACAGCAGAAGACCTTTTGCTGAAGCTGTTCAATGTCCTGACTTCCAGGAGACACAGAGTTTGCTCAGGTTAAGTGCTTGGTAGGATTCCGTTGTTTCCTTTCCCCCCTGATGCAGTTAGAGGAGTAGTGAGGACACCTGCAGAACATCTCTCAAGGAGTCAGTGACCAGCAGAGCACACGGTGGCAAGTGTGGCATGTGAATCCACCCACTGAGGCAGGTTCCATCCGGGACATGCAGGCATTTCCTGTTCTGTCAGGAATATCAAGCTGCTTCTTGGGAAGTATCTCCTCAAGCGCTGCACAGCGGACATAAGGAGACAGTTTGAGTCAATTTGAGAGCTCCTCAGGAGACAGTGTGGGGCATCCTGCCTTGGCCTCCTAAAGAAAAGTCAAAACACTTCAGGGTTTCTTGGTCAGTGTAAGGAAAAAAAAATCAGTAAATAAAAATAAAAAAAATGTAGAACTTGTCATGTTACAGAGAACTCCTAGAAAATAATATTTGCATTTTCATGGACTATAAGGAGTTTTCTAAGGGGTAGAGCATACATCATAGACAGACGTGGCCAGGAAAAATAAGTAAATAAGTAAAGAAAAGAACAAAACTTTTGCAAACGCCAAGGTCATAAGATAGATTGCAATAACCATCTTACACTGGACAAATACCAACGCAGGAGCTCGGGTATCAGTTTCACTCTGAAACACTGAAGTTCCACATTGCCTGCATGAAGGATATATTCTAGCTTTAAACATTCCAGGATGGCTCAGATTGGAAAGGGCCTTCAGAGACCTTGTTCATCCTCACGCTTTGACAGGGCTACCTCCAGCAGGCGGCCCAAGACCCTGCCCAGACACCTGTTCAGTATTGCCAGGGCTGGAAACTCCACTGCCTTCCTCTGCAGCCTGTTCCTATGCTCAGACACCTTCCTTATTTTCAGAAAAACCTTCCTGTGTTTCAATTTGTGCCCATTACCTTTCATCATTGTCACTGAGCATCACTGAAAAAAATCTGGACCTGTCCTTATCACAGCCTCCCTTTGGATACTTAAGCACATTGATAAAACTCTCCTCCGTCCTCTCTTCTCCAGGCTATGCAGCCCCAGCTCGCTCAGCTACACCTCATATGAGAGAGGCTCCAGTCCCCTAATCGTCTAAGGGGCCCTTAGCTGGACTTACTCCAATAACACCATGTCTCTTCTAGACTGGATCACCCTCCTTCAAACTGCTGCAAGATGCTTTTGTCCAAGAATCAATGCATAAGTTTCACACATAACTCATCATTTCTTAACTGCAAGCAGCTGTAGTTTGGTGAATATCCTAAACACCTCCACCTGCTTCTCAAGAGGGGGGAGCTGCAGTTCAAGGCATCACCTGGCCGGTCCCAGCCCTGCGTTGGGCGCCAGGAATGGGTTAGAGTGACAGCAGCTCCTGGCACTCCTGGCCTGCTTAAGTCGTAGTGTTTTGGTTAGAAATGCTGCTATGGTGGTTAATAACCTGGCTCTTTTAAGCTCAAGGAATGAGGAACTTTGCAAAGAGATTGTTAAGCTCCACAAAAAACATTTACACCAGGTTTGTTTTCCACTGAAATATCACCAAAACCCTGCAATTGAAATGGGTGGGAAGGAAGGAGTGGCAGCTGCATGCTGGGCTTGGCCTGGCCATGGTGGCGGCAGTTGGTACCAGGCCATGCCCCGGTGCTCCTGCAGAGAGGCGCTGCGCGAGGGCGCCTGCCTTGGCTGGCAGACGGGTGCGTTTGGCCGCACACCTTGCTGCGCTGCTCCAGCAGCCCCACACTGCCCCTTGCAGAGGCTGTGGGGAGCGGGTGCTGCGGCCCTCTGTGGGGGCTCTGTTTGGTGAGGGCAGCGTGTCCCTGTGCTGCCCAAGGACAGCAACGGCTTCCCATGGACGTCCACGTGGACAGGGACACAGGGCTTCTCATCCATGGCTTCAATAGAGATGGGGCTCCTTGGAGCGGAGGCCCTGGAGACCACAGCGCTTGCACAAGAGGCCGGCACGGCGGCTCGCGGAGCGCACCGCAAGCACACGGGCTGCTGGCAGGAGGGCGCTGGGCTGGGGCTGAGGTGTGCGGGGGAAGAGAGGCTACGTGTCCTGGTACCTGCCCGTGCTGCACTTGATCCCCTAACCTAGAGCTAAGCACTCAGCTCTTGGGAGTTTGTTCACTTGCTGGGAAGTTCAACCAAACCTGCTTTCCACCCCTGTATTTGGCTGTTTCCCAAGCTGCTTCCAAAGGGGAGAAAAGACCCCCCCTGCTCTGCACAGGTGCCCAGGATGCAGTGTCCCTGTCCCCTGCGCCGCGGGGCTGCACTGCCCCAGGGAGCAGCTCCTGTCCTGCGCACCGGCCTCCCTGATGCCGCCGTGAGCAGCACAGGAACAGGCGCACGGCTTAGAGATCCTCCGCTAAAAGCCAAGTGGCCTCTCAACACATGGCCAAACTCTCATGCCATAATTTAACTCTTTGTGTGCTGCTGAATTGCTGCTGGAACCAAAGGAACCAGGGTTTGACACGATCCCAATTCTGTATTTTGAGACAGTGTTTGGGGAAGGGGAAGGCAGAGGGAGAGGAGGGTAAATCCCCTCTGTCTATAATCCCTGGCCCATTGCCCCAGATAAAACTGGAGCCAAACACTCAGCCTGCAATTGCACTCCCAGCACCAATAGAGTTAAGGGGGAAGGCAAGGCTGCTCTCAGCCACAGCACATGGCACCTGCAAGGTGCACGGCAGGACAAGAGAAGGAGCCCAGCAGCACACCAGGGGCTCCCAGGCAACCACCAACTCACAAGGGCTCTGTTGAGGACATGCACACCCGGCCCTGGGCACAACTGCCCTTCGCACTCATTGCACTGCCAAGGAACATGTCTAGACCATGGAAAAGAAAGCTGTCTCGAGACTATCAGGCGGTAAGGGCAGGAGTGGAGCAGGGAAGAAAGATGAAGGCATTCAAGGCTGCTTGCAGGGGTGTAAGCAGAGCCCCAAGTGGAGTCCGGCCTCTGGGCAGGCAGCCACCAGCAGCACCATGGGGCTGCGTGAGGAGCCCTCCTTGGCACCCAGGAAGCCCAAGGCCACGCACTGCTCTCTGCCGCCAGGCTCAGCAGTGCCAGGGGGAGTCCAGCACACGCAGACCCTTCCTCACGGCGGCCCCCCTGGCCCTTGCCGCTGCCCTCCTCCCCCCACGGAGCACTGGAACATCCCAGAGGGGCAGTTATCGCCACGGGAACACGGAAGCTTCCCAGGGCTGCGCCTCACAGTGGCCCCAGTGCTGGCCACGCAGCAGCAAGGCCAGGTGAGCAGCAGGGCCGCGCAGCACCAGGGGCCACCCGTGGTGCCCACAAGATGCAGGGGAGCTGCGGGGCTGCAGGGCAGCCTGCGCGATGCCTCCCAGGGGAGGCCCCAAAGCCACCACGCGACACTTGGCGCTCACACCGCTGACATTGCCCTTCTCTCTCCTCTACTTGCCACTCGGCTCCCCAACTGCAAAAGGGCCTGCCGGGGACAAGGAGGCTGCCGCGGGCAGGCCCAGCTCTGTGCCCCACCACTCCCACACACGGAGACACCAAGCGGCTGCTGGGGCAGAGACACCTGCTCTCACGGCTGCAAATGACAATGACTCCTTTTCTTTTGCAGTTGGTGGAGACTTAAAAAAATGGACAACTCTCCAGTTGAAGAGATGGAGTGGGAGAGCTCTGTGCAGGTACTGTGCGCGCAGGCAGAGGCTGCGTGGGGACGGCTGGCGTTTGGCTCTGCGAGAGCAGCTGCAGGGCTGGTGGCAGAGGTGGCAGGGAGCTCTGGCAGGCCTGGGTGCTGGGGCAGAGCTGCGCCAGGGCCAGGAGCGGCCAAGGCCTTGGGGGCTGCTGCCTGAGCCTGGCGCCCTGGCTCTTTGCACCGCCTGCCCTGTGCACGCAGAGCACACGAGGCCCCATGCACAGAGCCAGATCTGCCACCATGACTGTCCCCCTATGCTCTCCTGCTCTCTTCCAGAGCCCAGGAACCCACAGCCTGGCTGGATGCAGCCAGGATGAAGAGCCTATGGAGTGGGAGACCTCTAGCTGTGCCCTCCAGGTATTGCTGCTGCTGCCGGGTGCACATGGACAGCTGGGGATGGGGTTGGCCCCTTCTCGCTTTCCCGATTCTCGCTGCAGGAAGAGGGGCCCTGGGGCCAGACCTCCCCAGCTCTGGGACTTGTCTTGAAAATGCCTCCCTCTCTCTTACAGGCTCCGCACATGGATAGGGGGCCTTCAGGGGACCACCCTGAGCCTATGGAGTGGCTCAGTTACGGCAGCAGCCAGGTACAGCCCCCGTAGCCCCTGGATGCCCTTGCCCTTCCTCTTCCCCATGCACCGTCCCCACCAAGGTCTCCTCCTCTCTTCCAGACCGTGGGGAGCATCACCCTGGTCGGCTGCAGCCAAGAAGAGCCGATGGATTGGGAGAGCTCCAGCTGCAGCCCCCAGGTATGGCCCCTGCTGCCGGCTGCACGGGCACAGCTGGGGCTGTGCCCGGCCCCTTGGCGCTGCTCCACGCTGCCTTTGGGGAGCAGCCGCGCGGGAGCCTGGCCCAGGTGTGCGGGCGCTCTGGCGGGCCGCGGCGCCGGGGCAGAGCTGCACAGGGCGCAGGAGCGCCCAAGGCCTGGGCACCTGCTGCCTCAGCCCCTCTGCCGGCCTCTGGGCTGCGCTGGCCACGCCAAGCCTCTGCCAGGGCACCAATGACGGCAGCGCTGCTGCCAAAGAGCCTCTGCTCCACGGGAGCCCCCGAGCCGCTCCTTGGCCCTGCTGATGCCTCCTTTTCCCTTGCAGACCAAGCTCCCCTTCACCCAGGCTGCTACCAGGAAACGCTGGGCATGAGGACTCCAGCCCTGGACTCTTTTCTGGATTTTTTTCTATGTAGCGTCACAGTAGTTTTTGGTTGTTGTTGATATTGTTTATATTGTTTTTGATATTGTTGTTGTTACTGTTATTGATATTGTTGTCGTTATTATTGTTTTTGTTATTCTTTCTTGCTCTTGTTTAAATATATATTCCTGTATCATTGCTCATATGTTGCCAATTTTTTCCAAGTGAGCTCAGGCACAAAAAACCATCCCCACCGCAGGTCTGTGTGTGGAGCCATGTGTGCACCAGGGGCATGGGAGCAACAGCAAAAAATTCCTTCCTGGAATTCCATTCACATGTGGCCCTGGGGAAGAAGCCCCAGCCCCACTGTGGGGCAGCTCTCAACTCTCCGGGTGGCGCACACAACGTGTCCCCGCAGGGCCCAAGCCACAGGCAAAGGGAAGCTGTCGCGCCCCAGGGACACGGGGCCTGGAGATGCAGGGCCGAACTCCACAAGCCCCTGGGGGACACAGGGCCCTGCAGGGCTGGGACACGCTCAGGGACCATGTCACGGGGGGCAGTGTCCCCGGAGGCAGCTGGTGCAGAAATGGGCTGCTGCCAGGAAGGGCCCCGTGCTGGGGACTACGATGGAGGCTGCTCTGTCCCTCTGCCGTCTGCAGGGCCATCTGCCAGTTGCTCATGGTGACAACTCGGTGCCACAAGAGAAGAGGCCTTACGGCCTGACAAAACCCCACCACTGCCCTTCCAACATCACTGCCGTCCTGGGTGCCCACGGAGCCCTCCCAAGTCACACAGTCACACAGGGGTTGACGTTGGAAGGGACCTCTCGAGATCATCAGTCCAACCCCCTCCTGCACAAGCAGGGACTCCTACAGCGCGTTGCACAGGATCACACCCAGGAGGCTTTGGAAGAGCTCCAAAGAAGGAGCCTGCACAACCTCGCTGGACACTCGCTTCCAGTGCTCCGTCACCCTAACTGTCAAAAAGCCCTTCCTCATATGCACATTGGAAGTTTGTAGCAATTTGCATCCATTGTAACTGTGTTGCAATCTACACCCTTTAGCTCTTGGGCTATTGCTGGGCACCACCGAGAAGAGTTTGGCCCTGTCCTTTTTACATCCTCCCCTCAGCTGTTTGTACCTCTTGATAAGTTCCCCTCTCACTCTTGTTTTTTCCAGGATAAACAGGCCCAAATCGCTTACTCTTTCCTCATAAGATAGACGCTCCAGTTCCTTCATCATCTTTGTGGCACTAAGCTGGTCGCTCTCTGCAAGTTCCACATCCCTCTTGTCCTGGGCAGCCCACAATATTTCTGCACACAAGAGTCCAGGTGTGGCCTGAGCAGAGCTGAGGAGAGGGGCACGATCAGCCCCCTCCACCTGCTGCCAACACTCCTCCTCGTGCAGGCCAGCATCCCTCTGGCCATCCTTGACACAAGGGCACATTGCTGCCTCCTGCTTGACCTGTTGTCAAGCAGACTTCCCAAACTCCCCTCCACAGAGCTGCTTAAGAGAGATTGCTTGAGAAGTCATTTCTGGAGCCAGGATTTCACCAAAGCACATGTAGAGATGGTAGTCCTTCATTCATGCTGCCCTTCATTCATGTTGCTGCATGCTTCATTCATGCACTCAGGAAGCTGCATGCTTCATTCACACATTTCTTTGTTCATGCTGCACATGTGCACCGGCAAGGGGGATTTATATGTAAATGACTGACAGAACAAAGCCTTCACTCTCTATGAGGAGGGCAGCCTCACAACGCTTGCTTGCTCTGCTTCATTCCCTCCCAACCATTACACCACACTTCTCACACCTTGCTACCAGCATGGTCACCCTGCTCAATCACCTCCCACAAAAGACAGGCCTCACAGCTAAAATCACTAGCCACTGCATGCTTAGCGAAGCCTCCAAACATTGCCCCTGCTTCCTTTCATCCATTCCCAGCACGGGCACCACAGCTGCATTTCCCTTTGCAGCATTTCCCTACTAAAAAGCTGTCCCCAACACCCACACATTCCACATAAAATCTCTGTCAACAATACACTTTTCTCTTCAGGCCTAGAGTAATCCACTTGCCCTACTCAAATACCACCCTCCAACAATACATATGGAATGAGCAAGCAAAAAGGCACACACAGACACTGATGCAGCAAGAACATATGCTGGAGTTTGCATGCACTTTTCAAGGACTTCTCAAATAAGAATCTGGAAAGTCTTGCAGAGGCACCCACTGGCAGTGCACAATGCCACTCACTCATGCTGCAGGGAGCAGAGAATCTTACGCAACTTGTCTGCAGATTCTGGAAGGATCACCTTATGAGGATGACCATATCATGGCCGTGTCTTCTTCCACCTAATTGTATAAATGACAGGGCCTAGCACTGATAAGTGGAGCAGGAATCGGGAATGACACCTGACCAACACTTATGGCTGGACCGTGAGAATCCCTCCCTTACCCTTAACCCGGCACCCTGCACTAAAGGAAACTGCTTCAAGGATGAGAATCCTCTGAACATTCAGGAAGAAATGTGCTAGCATTTACCATGTACAAGTAGTGCTTCCCTCATGTATGATGCTAGCAATTCTGTGTACGAGATTTGGGAAGGCCTCAGGGCATCCTCAAAATGTGTCAAATTAGATTCTTATACCAAGGACAATTAAAAATCAACCTGCTATTAATCCCTAAGTGTAGGGCCTTCCTTCACCTGACCTGCACACGTGTCCCACAGGATGCCCAAAGGGGAAGAAGCCCCAGCCCCACCGCGGGGCAGCTCTCAACTCTCCGGGTGCCGCACACAATGGGTCCCCTCAGGGCGCAAGCCACAGGCAAAGGGAAGCTGTCCCGCCCCAGGGATACGGGGCCTGGAGATGCAGGGCCGAACTCCACGAGCCCCTGGGGGACACAGGGCCCAGCAGGGCTGGGACACGCTCAGGGACCACGTCACGGGGGGCAGTGTCCCCGGAGGCAGCTGGTGCAGAAAGGGGCTGCTGCCAGGAAGGGCCCCGTACTGGGGACCACGATGGAGGCTGCTCTGTCCCTCAGCCCCTTGGGGAACAGGGACTATGGCAGGTCCTAGTGCTCTTGTGATTTCCAGATCATCACTGTAGGCACCATCTGCTTCTCCAGCACAGCAGAAGACCTTTTGCTGAAGCTGTTCAATGTCCTGACTTCCAGGAGACACAGAGTTTGCTCAGGTTAAGTGCTTGGTAGGATTCCGTTGTTTCCTTTCCCCCCTGATGCAGTTAGAGGAGTAGTGAGGACACCTGCAGAACATCTCTCAAGGAGTCAGTGACCAGCAGAGCACACGGTGGCAAGTGTGGCATGTGAATCCACCCACTGAGGCAGGTTCCATCCGGGACATGCAGGCATTTCCTGTTCTGTCAGGAATATCAAGCTGCTTCTTGGGAAGTATCTCCTCAAGCGCTGCACAGCGGACATAAGGAGACAGTTTGAGTCAATTTGAGAGCTCCTCAGGAGACAGTGTGGGGCATCCTGCCTTGGCCTCCTAAAGAAAAGTCAAAACACTTCAGGGTTTCTTGGTCAGTGTAAGGAAAAAAAAATCAGTAAATAAAAATAAAAAAAATGTAGAACTTGTCATGTTACAGAGAACTCCTAGAAAATAATATTTGCATTTTCATGGACTATAAGGAGTTTTCTAAGGGGTAGAGCATACATCATAGACAGACGTGGCCAGGAAAAATAAGTAAATAAGTAAAGAAAAGAACAAAACTTTTGCAAACGCCAAGGTCATAAGATAGATTGCAATAACCATCTTACACTGGACAAATACCAACGCAGGAGCTCGGGTATCAGTTTCACTCTGAAACACTGAAGTTCCACATTGCCTGCATGAAGGATATATTCTAGCTTTAAACATTCCAGGATGGCTCAGATTGGAAAGGGCCTTCAGAGACCTTGTTCATCCTCACGCTTTGACAGGGCTACCTCCAGCAGGCGGCCCAAGACCCTGCCCAGACACCTGTTCAGTATTGCCAGGGCTGGAAACTCCACTGCCTTCCTCTGCAGCCTGTTCCTATGCTCAGACACCTTCCTTATTTTCAGAAAAACCTTCCTGTGTTTCAATTTGTGCCCATTACCTTTCATCATTGTCACTGAGCATCACTGAAAAAAATCTGGACCTGTCCTTATCACAGCCTCCCTTTGGATACTTAAGCACATTGATAAAACTCTCCTCCGTCCTCTCTTCTCCAGGCTATGCAGCCCCAGCTCGCTCAGCTACACCTCATATGAGAGAGGCTCCAGTCCCCTAATCGTCTAAGGGGCCCTTAGCTGGACTTACTCCAATAACACCATGTCTCTTCTAGACTGGATCACCCTCCTTCAAACTGCTGCAAGATGCTTTTGTCCAAGAATCAATGCATAAGTTTCACACATAACTCATCATTTCTTAACTGCAAGCAGCTGTAGTTTGGTGAATATCCTAAACACCTCCACCTGCTTCTCAAGAGGGGGGAGCTGCAGTTCAAGGCATCACCTGGCCGGTCCCAGCCCTGCGTTGGGCGCCAGGAATGGGTTAGAGTGACAGCAGCTCCTGGCACTCCTGGCCTGCTTAAGTCGTAGTGTTTTGGTTAGAAATGCTGCTATGGTGGTAAATAACCTGGCTCTTTTAAGCTCAAGGAATTAGGAACTTTGCAAAGAGATTGTTAAGCTCCACAAAAAAACATTTACACCAGGTTTGTTTTCCACTGAAATGTCACCAAAACTCTGCAATTGAAATGGGTGGGAAGGAACGAGTGGCAGCTGCATCCCAGGCTTGGCCTGACCATGGTGGCGGCAGTTGGTACCAGGCCATGCCCCGGTGCTCCTGCAGAGAGGCGCTGCGCGAGGGCGCCTGCCTTGGCTGGCAGACGGGTGCGTTTGGCCGCACACCTTGCTGCGCTGCTCCAGCAGCCCCACACTGCCCCTTGCAGAGGCTGTGGGGAGCGGGTGCTGCGGCCCCCTGTGGGGACTCTGTTTGGTGAGGGCAGCGTGTCCCTGTGCTGTCCAAGGACAGCAACGGCTTCCCATGGACGTCCACGTGGACAGGGACACAGGGCTTCTCATCCATGGCTTCAATAGAGATGGGGCTCCTTGGAGCGGAGGCCCTGGAGGCCACAGCGCTTGCACAAGAGGCCGGCACGGCGGCTCGCGGAGCGCACCGCAAGCACACGGGCTGCTGGCAGGAGGGCGCTGGGCTGGGGCTGAGGTGTGCGGGGGAAGAGGGGCTATGTGTCCTGGTACCTGCCCGTGCTGCACTTGATCCCCTAACCTAGAGCTAGGCACTCAGCTCTTGGGAGTTTGTTCACTTGCTGGGAAGTTCAACCAAACCTGCTTTCCACCCCTGTATTTGGCTGTTTCCCAAGCTGCTTCCAAAGGGGAGAAAAGACCCCCCCTGCTCTGCACAGGTGCCCAGGGCGCAGTGTCCCTGTCCCCTGCGCCGCGGGGCTGCACTGCCCCAGGGAGCAGCTCCTGCCCTGCGCACCGGCCTCCCTGATGCCGCCGTGAGCAGCACAGGAACAGGCGCACGGCTTAGAGATCCTCCGCTAAAAGCCAAGTGGCCTCTCAACACATGGCCAAACTCTCATGCCATAATTTAACTCTTTGTGTGCTGCTGAATTGCTGCTGGAACCAAAGGAACCAGGGTTTGACACGATCCCAATTCCGTATTTTGAGACAGTGTTTGTGGAAGGGGAAGGCAGAGGGAGAGGAGGATAAATCCCCTTTGTCTATAATCCCTGGCCCGTTGCCCCAGATAAAACTGGAGCCAAACACTCAGCCTGCAATTGCACTCCCAGCACCAATAGAGTTAAGGGGGAAGGCACCTTGGCTTCAGCAAGCGCAGCACAGCTTTTCCATACTTGGGAAAGTCAGCAATTTTAAAATATATTTACGAAGTTTCGTCTTTAATTAGAGAAAGGTGACACTGGATAAGCAGGGTTGTTGTTTCTGAGCTTGTGATGTCAGGGATGCTTAGAGCATTTCTGTTGGCATGGGAGATGCCAAGATCTGGGGACCAGGAAGGAGGTTACTCTGTCCAGTGGGAGCCCCTTTCGGCATGCCAGCAAGCAAGCTTGGCGAGCAGCAAGATGCTCCTCTGGGCTCCAGCACTTCAGTGCAGGGGTTGCACTGCTTGATTTTGGAGGGATTTTCCTCTGCGTGAGGGGGATCTCCTGCTCCACCTGCCCTTGGCTTTCCTGTCCTTACACAAAGGCTGGGAAATCACCTCCATTAGCAAGTGAGCATTGTAGCCCAGTGCTGGGCAGAGCTGCAGCAGCTGCAGGTCCCTGCTGCTGCTGAGGGCACATTTGTGCCTGCTCTGCCCTCTGCAGCCCTAGGAAGCCGTGGCAGGGGCAGCAGTGCAGGAGCCGCACCAAGGCTGCTCTCAGCCACAGCACATGGCACCTGCAAGGTGCACGGCAGGACAGGAGAAGGAGCCCAGCAGCACCAGAGGCTCCCAGGCCACCACCAACTCACAAGGGCTCTGCTGAGGACATGCACACCTGGTCCCAGGGCACAACTGCCCTTGGCGCTCATTGTGCTACCAAGGAACACCTCTCGACCATGGAAAACAAAACAACTTTGAGTCCATCGGGCTGTAAGGGCAGGAATAGAGCAGGGAAGAACGATCAAGGCGTTCAACGCTGCGTGCAGGGGTGGAAGCAGAGCCCCAAGTGCAGTCCGGCCTCTGGGCAGGCAGCCGCCAGCAGCACCATGGGGCTGCGTGAGGAGACCTCCTTGGCAGCCAGCAAGCCCAAGGCCACGCACTGCTCTCTGCCGCCAGGCTCATCAGTGCCAGGGGGAGTCCAGCACACGCAGAACCTTCCTCACGGCGGCCCCCCTGGCCCTTGCCGCTGCCCTCCTCCCCCCACGCAGCACTGGAACATCCCAGAGGGGCAGTTATCGCCACGGGAACACGGAAGCTTCCCAGGGCTGCGCATCACAGTGGCCCCAGTGCTGGCCACGCAGCAGCAAGGCCAAGTGAGCAGCAGGGCCGCGCAGCACCAGGGGCCACCCGTGGTGCCCACAAGATGCAGGGGAGCTGCGGGGCTGCAGGGCAGCCTGCGCGATGCCTCCCAGGGGAGGCCCCAAAGCCACTGTGCGACACTTGGTGCTCACACCTCTCACATTGCCCTTTTCTCTCCTCCACTTGACCCTGGGCTCCCCACCTGCTAAAGGGTCTGCCAGGAGCAAGGAGCCTGCTGCAGGCAGGTCCAGCAGTGCCTGCTCCATGCCCCACCGCTCCCACGCATGGAGACGCCAAGAGGCTCCTGGGACAGAGACCCCCCCTGCGCTCAGAATTGCAAACGACCACAACTCCTTTTCACTTGCAGTCTCTGGACACTAAAAAGAATGGACAACTCTCCCGTTGAAGAGATGGAATGGGAATGCTCGGGGCAGGTACTGTGCGTGCAGGCAGAGGCTGCGTGGGGACGGCTGGCGCTTGGCTCTGCGAGAGCAGCCGCAGGGCTGGTGGCAGAGGTGGCAGGGAGCTCTGGCAGGCCTGGGTGCTGGGGCAGAGCTGCACCAGGGCCAGGAGCGGCCAAGGCCTCGGAGGCTGCTGCCTGAGCCTGGTGCCCTGGCTCTGTGCACCGCCTGCCCCGCACATGCAGGGTACACGAGGTCCCACGCACAGAGGCAGCGCTACCACCATGACCGTCCCCACAAGCTCTCCTGCTCTCTTCCAGACTGCAAGCACACAAGGCCTGGCCGGCTGCATGGATGAGGAGCCAATGGAGTGGGAATACTCCAGCTCTGCCCTTCAGGTATTGAACCCTGCAGCCGGCTGCAACAGAAGATTTGGGATTGAGCCTGGACTCTTCGCACTTTCCTGCTTCTCACTGCATAAGGAGAGATCCTGGGTCCAGACGCTTCCAGCTCTCGGTCCTGCCCTGCAAACGCCTCCTTCTCTCTTGCAGACCCCACATATGGACAGAGGGCCAGCAGGGAATGAACCAGAGCCCATGGAGTGGCTCAGCTATGGCAGCAGCCAGGTACAGCCCCCGCAGCCACTGGATGCCCTTGTCCTTCCTCTTCCCCAAGCACCATCCCCACCAAGGTCTCTTGCTCTCTTCCAGATGATGGGGAGCAGTGGCCTGGTTGGCTGCAGCAGAGAGGAGCCCATGGACTGGGAGAGCTCCGGCTGCAGCCCCCAGGTATGGTCCCTGCTGCCGGCTGCACGGGCAGAGCTGGGGCTGTGCCCGGCCCCTTGGCGCTGCTCCGCGCTGCCTTTGGGGAGCAGCCGCGCGGGAGCCTGGCCCAGGTGTGCGGGCGCTCTGGCGGGCCGCGGCGCCGGGGCAGAGCTGCACAGGGCGCAGGAGCGCCCAAGGCCTGGGCACCTGCTGCCTCAGCCCCTCTGCCGGCCTCTGGGCTGCGCTGGCCACGCCAAGCCTCTGCCAGGGCACCAATGACGGCAGCGCTGCTGCCAAAGAGCCCGCGCAGCCGCCAAAGAGCCTCTGCTCCACGGGAGCCCCCGAGCCGCTCCTCGGCCCTGCTGATGCCTCCTTTTCTCTTGCAGACCAAGCTCCCCTTCACTCTGGCTGCTGCCTGGAAGCGCTGGGCATGAGGACTCCGGCCCTGGACTATTTTGTGGATTTTTTTCTCTGTAGTGTCACAGTAGTTTTTGGTTGTTGTTGATATTGTTTATATTGTTTTTGATGTTGTTGTTACTGTTATTGATATTGTTGTCGTTATTATTGTTTTTGTTATTCTTTCTTGCTCTTGTTTAAATATATATTGCTGTATCATTGCTCATATGTTGCCAGTTTTTTCCAAGTGAGCTCAGGCACAAAAAACCATCCCCACCGCAGGTCTGTGTGTGGAGCCCTGTGTGCACCAGGGGCATGGGAGCAACAGCAAAAAATTCCTTCCTGGAATTCCATTCACATGTGGCCCTGGGGAAGAAGCCCCAGCCCCACTGTGGGGCAGCTCTCAACTCTCCGGGTGGCCCAACAGGCCCCCGCAGGGCCCAAGCCACAGGCAAAGGGAAGCTGTCGCGCCCCAGGGACACGGGGCCTGGAGATGCAGGGCCGAACTCCACGAGCCCCTGGGGGACACAGGGCCCTGCAGAGCTGGACCCGCTCAGGGACCGTGTCATGGGGGGCAGTGTCCCCGGAGGCAGCTGGTGCAGAAATGGGCTGCTGCCAGGCAGGTCCCTGTGCTGGGGACCACGATGGAGGCTGCTCTGTCCCTCTGCCGTCTGCAGGGCCATCTGCCAGCTGCTCATGGTGACAACTCGATGCCACAAGAGAAGAGGCCTTATGGCCTGACAAAACCCCACTGCTGCCCTTCTAACATCACTGCCGCCTTGGATGCCCGCGGAGCCCTCCCAAGTCACACAGTCACACAGAGGTTGACGTTGGAAGGGACCTCTCGAGATCATCAGTTCAACCCCCTCTGCACAAGCAGGGACTCCTACAGCGCGTTGCACAGGATCACACCCAGGAGGCTTTGGAAGAGCTCCAAAGAAGGAGCCTGCACAACCTCGCTGGACACCCGCTTCCAGTGCTCCGTCACCCTAACTGTCAAAAAGCTCTTCCTCATATGCGCATTGAAAGTGTGTTGCAATTTGTACCCATTGAAACTGTGTTGCAATTTGTACTCCTTAGCCCTTGGGGTGTTGCTGGGTGCCACTAAGAAAAGTTTGGCCCTGTCCTTTTTACATCCTCCCCTCAGCTGTTTGTACCTGTTGATACGTTCCCCTCTCACTCTTGTCTTTTCCAGGATAAACAGGCCCAAATCGCTTACTCTTTCCTCATAAGATAGACGCTCCAGTTCCCTCATCATCTTTGTGGCACTAAGCTCGTCACACTCTGCAAGTTCCACATCCCTCTTGTCCTGGGCAGCCCACAATATTTCTGCACACAAGAGTCCAGGTGTGGCCTGAGCAGAGCTGAGGGGAGGGGCACGATCAGCCCCCTCCACCTGCTGCCAACACTCCTCCTCGTGCAGGCCAGCATCCCTCTGGCCATCCTTGACACAAGGGCACATTGCTGCCTCGTGCCTGTCCTGTTGTCAAGCAGACCTCCCAAACTCCCCTCCACAGAGCTGCTTAAGAGAGTTTGCTTGAGAAGTCATTTCTGGAGCCAGAATTTCACCAAAGCACATGTAGAGATGGTAGTCCTTCATTCATGTTGCCCTTCATTCATGTTGCTGCATGCTTCATTCATGCACTCAGGAAGCTGCATGCTTCATTCACACAGTTCTTCGTTCATGCTGCACATGTGCACCGGCAAGGAGGATTTATATGTAAATGGCTGACAGAATAAAGCCTTCACTCTCTATGAGGAGGGCAGCCTCACAACACCTGCTTGCTCTGCTTCATTCCCTCCCAACCATTACACCACACTTCTCACACCTTGCTACCAGCATGGTCACCCTGCTCAATCACCTCCCACAAAAGACAGGCCTCACAGCTAAAATCACTAGCCACTGCATGCTTAGCGAAGCCTCCAAACATTGCCCCTGCTTCCTTTCATCCCTTCCCAGCACGGGCACCACAGGTACATTTCCCTTTGCAGCATTTCCCTACTAAAAAGCTGTCCCCAACACCCACACATTCCACATAAAATCTCTGTCAACAATACACTTTTCTCTTCAGGAGTAGAGTAATCCACCTGCTCTACTCAAATACCTCCCTCCAACAATACACATGGAATGGGCAAGCAAAAAGGCACACACAGACACTGATGCAGCAAGAACATATGCTGGAGTTTGCATGCACTTTTCAAGGACTGCTCAAATAAGGACCTGGAAAGTCTTACAGAGGCACCCACTGGCAGTGCACAATGCCACTCACTCATGCTGCAGGGAGCAGAGAATCTTACGCAACTTGTCTGCAGATTCTGGAAGGATCACCTTATGAGGATGACCATATCATGGCTGTGTCTTCTTCCACCTAATAGTATAAATGACAGGGCCTAGCACTGATAAGCAGAGCAGGGATCAGGAATGACACCTGACCAACACTTATGGCTGGACCGTGAGAATCCCTCCCTTACCCTTAACCCGGCACCCTGCACTAAAGGAAACTGCTTGCAAGGATGAGAATCCTCTGAACATTCAGGAAGAAATGTCCTAGCATTTACCACGTACAAGTAGTGCTTCCCTCATGTATGATGCTAGCAATTCTGTGTACGAGATTTGGGAAGGCCTCAGGGCATCCTGAAAATGTGTCAAATTAGATTCTTATACCAAGGACAATTAAAAATCAACCTGCTATTAATCCCTAGGTGTAGGGCCTTCCTTCACCTGACCTGCACACGTGTCCCACAGGATGCCCAAAGGGGAAGAAGCCCCAGCCCCACCGCGGGGCAGCTCTCAACTCTCCGGGTGCCGCACACAACGTGTCCCCGCAGGGCCCAAGTCACAGGCAAAGGGAAGCTGTCCCGCCCCAGGGATACGGGGCCTGGAGATGCAGGGCCGAACTCCACGAGCCCCTGGGGGACACAGGGCCCAGCAGGGCTGGGACACGCTCAGGGACCACGTCACGGGGGGCAGTGTCCCTGGAGGCAGCTGGTGCAGAAATGGGCTGCTGCCAGGAAGGGCCCCGTGCTGGGGACTACGATGGAGGCTGCTCTGTCCCTCAGCCCCTTGGGGAACAGGGACTATGGCAGGTCCTAGTGCTCTTGTGATTTCCAGATCATCACTGTAGGCACCATCTGCTTCTCCAGCACAGCAGAAGTCCTTATGCTGAAGCTGTTCAATGTCCTGACTTCCAAGAGACACAGAGTTCGCTCAGGTTAAGAGCTTGGTAGGATTCCGTTGTTTCCTTTCCCCCCTGATGCAGTTAGAGGAGTAGTGAGGACACCTGCAGAACATCTCTCAAGGAGTCAGTGACCAGCAGAGTACATTGTGGCAAGTGCAGCATGTGAATCCACCCACTGAGGCAGGTTCCATCCGGGACATGCAGGCATGTTCTTTTCTGTAAGGAATATCAAGCTGCTTCTTGGGAAGTAGCTACTCAAGAGTTGCACAGCGGACATACGGAGACAGTTTGAGTAGATTTAAGAGCTCCTCAGGAGACAGTGTGGGGCATCCTGCCTTGGCGTCCTAAAGAAAAGTCAAAACACTTCAGGGTTTCTTGGTCAGTGTAAGGAAAAAAAAATCAGTAAATAAAAATAAAAAAAAATGTAGAACTTGTCATGTTACAGAGAACTCCTAGAAAATAATGTTTGCATTTTCATGGACTATAAGGAGTTTTCTAAGGGGTAGAGCATACATCATAGAGAGACGTGGCCAGGAAAAATAAGTAAATAAATAAATAAAAGAACAAAACATTTGCAAACGCCAACATCATAAGATAGTTTGCAATAACCATCTTACACTGGACAAGTACCAACGCAGGAGCTCAGGTATCAGTTTCACTCTGAAACACTGAAGTTCCACATTGCCTGCATGAAGGATATATTCTAGCTTTAAACATTCCAGGATGGCTCAGATTGGAAAGGGCCTTCAGAGACCTTGTTCATCCTCACGCTTTGACAGGGCTACCTCCAGCAGGTGGCCCAAGACCCTGCCCAGACACCTGTTCAGTATTGCCAAGGCTGGAAACTCCACTGCCTTCCTCTGCAGCCTGTTCCTATGCTCAGACACCTTCCTTATTTTCAGAAAAACCTTCCTGTGCTTAAATTTGTGCCCATTACCTTTCATCATTGTCACTGAGCATCACTGAAAAAAATCTGGACCTGTCCTTATCACAGCCTCCCTTTGGATACTTAAGCACATTGATAAAACTCTCCTCCGTCCTCTCTTCTCCAGGCTATGCAGCCCCAGCTCGCTCAGCTACACCTCATATGAGAGAGGCTCCAGTCCCTTAATTGTCTAAGGGGCCCTTAGCTGGACTTACTCCAATAACACCATGTCTCTTCTACACTGGATCACCCTCCTTCAAACTGCTGCAAGATGCTTTTGTCCAAGAATCAATGCATAAGTTTCACACATAACTCATCATTTCTTAACTGCCAGCAGCTGTAGTTTGGTGAATATCCTAAACACCTCCACCTGCTTCTCAAGAGGGGGCAGCTGCAGTTCAAGGCATCACCTGGCCGGTCCCAGCCCTGCGTTGGGCGCCAGGAATGGGTTAGGGTGACAGCAGCTCCTGGCACTCCTGGCCTGCTTAAGTCGTAGTGTTTTGGTTAGAAATGCTGCTATGGTGGTTAATAACCTGGCTCTTTTAAGCTCAAGGAATGAGGAACTTTGCAAAGAGATGGTTAAGCTCCACAAAAAACATTTACGCCAGGTTTGTTTTCCACTGAAATATCACCAAAACCCTGCAATTGAAATGGGTGGGAAGGAACGAGTGGCAGCTGCATCCCGGGCTTGGCCTGACCATGGTGGCGGCAGTTGGTACCAGGCCATGCCCCGGTGCTCCTGCAGAGAGGCGCTGCGCGAGGGCGCCTGCCTTGGCTGGCAGACGGGTGCGTTTGGCCGCACACCTTGCTGCGCTGCTCCAGCAGCCCCACACTGCCCCTTGCAGAGGCTGTGGGGAGCGGGTGCTGCGGCCCCTTGTGGGGACTCTGTTTGGTGAGGGCAGCGTGTCCCTGTGCTGTCCAAGGACAGCAACGGCTTCCCATGGATGTCCACGTGGACAGGGACACAGGGCTTCTCATCCATGGCTTCAATAGAGATGGGGCTCCTTGGAGCAGAGGCCCTGGAGGCCACAGCGCTTGCACAAGAGGCCGGCACGGCGGCTCGCGGAGCGCACCGCAAGCACACGGGCTGCTGGCAGGAGGGCGCTGGGCTGGGGCTGAGGTGTGCGGGGGAAGAGGGGCTACGTGTCCTGGTACCTGCCCGTGCTGCACTTGATCCCCTAACCTAGAGCTAAGCACTCAGCTCTTGGGAGTTTGTTCACTTGCTGGGAAGTTCAACCAAACCTGCTTTCCACCCCTGTATTTGGCTGTTTCCCAAGCTGCTTCCAAAGGGGAGAAAAGACCCCCCCTGCTCTGCACAGGTGCCCAGGGCGCAGTGTCCCTGTCCCCTGCGCCGCGGGGCTGCACTGCCCCAGGGAGCAGCTCCTGTCCTGCGCACCAGCCTCCCCGATGCCGCTGTGAGCAGCACAGGAACAGGCGCACGGCTTAGAGATCCTCCGCTAAAAGCCAAGTGGCCTCTTCACACATGGCCAAACTCTCATGCCATAATATAACTCTTTGTGTGCTGCTGAATTGCTGCTGGAACCAAAGGAACCAGGGTTTGACACAATCCCAATTCTGTATTTTGAGACAGTGTTTGGGGAAGGGGAAGGCAGAGGGAGAGGAGGACAAATCCCCTTTGTCTATAATCCCTGGCCCATTGGCCCAGATAAAACTGGAGCCAAACACTCAGCCTGCAATTGCACTCCCAGCACCAATAGAGTTAAGGGGGAAGGCACCTTGGCTTCAGCAAGCACAGCACAGCTTTTCCATACTTGGGAAAGTCAGCAATTTTAAAATATATTTACGAAGTTTGGTCTTTAATTAGAAAAAGGTGACACTGGATAAGCAGGGTTCTTGTTTCTGAGCTTGTGATGTCAGGGATGCTAAGAGCATTTCTGTTGGCATGGGAGATGCCAAGATCTGGGGACCAGGAAGGAGTTTACTCTGTCCAGCGGGAGCCCCTTTCGGTATGCCAGCAAGCAAGCTTGGCAAGCAGCAAGATGCTCCTCTGGGCTCCAGCACTTCGGTGCAGGGATTGCACTGCTTGATTTTGGAGGGATTTTCCTCTGCGTGAGGGGGATCTCCTGCTCCACCTGCCCTTGGCTCTCCTGTCCTTACCCAAAGGCTGGGAAATCACCTCCATTAGCAAGTGAGCATTGTAGCCCAGTGCTGGGCAGAGCTGCAGCAGCTGCAGGTCCCTGCTGCTGCTGAGGGCACATTTGTGCCTGCTCTGCCCTCTGCAGCCCTAGGAAGCCGTGGCAGGGGCAGCAGTGCAGGAGCCGCACCAAGGCTGCTCTCAGGCACAGAACATGGCGCCTGCAAGGTGCATGGCAGGACAAGAGAAGGAGCCCAGCAGCACACCAGGGGCTCCCAGGCAACCACCAACTCACAAGGGCTCTGCTGAGGACATGCACACCCGACCCTGGGCACAACTGCCCTTGGTGCTCATTGCGCTACCAAGGAACACATCTCGCCCATGGAAAACAAGACAACTTTGAGTCCATCGGGCTGTAAGGGCAGGAATAGAGCAGCGAAGAAAGATGAAGGCATTCAAGGCTGCTTGCAGGGGTGTAAGCAGAGCCCCAAGTGGAGTCCAGCCTCTGGGCAGGCAGCCACCAGCAGCACCATGGGGCTGCGTGAGGAGCCCTCCTTGGCACCCAGCAAGCCCAAGGCCACGCACTGCTCTCTGCTGCCAGGCTCATCAGTGCCAGGGGGAGTCCAGCACACACAGACCCTTCCTCACGGTGGCCCCCCTGGCCCCTGCCGCTGCCCTCCTCCCCCCACACAGCAGTGGAACATCCCAGAGGGGCAGTTATCGCCACGGGAACACGGAAGCTTCCCAGGGCTGCGCCTCACAGTGGCCCCAGTGCTGGCCACGCAGCAGCAAGGCCAGGTGAGCAGCAGGGCCGCGCAGCACCAGGGGCCACCCGTGGTGCCCACAAGATGCAGGGGAGCTGCGGGGCTGCAGGGCAGCCTGCGCGATGCCTCCCAGGGGAGGCTCCAAAGCCACCGCGCGACACTAGGTGCTCACACCTCTCACATTGCCCTTTTCTCTCCTCCACTTGACCCTGGGCTCCCCACTTGCTAAAGGGTCTGCCAGGAGCAAGGAGGCTGCTGCAGGCAGGTCCAGCAGTGCCTGCTCCATGCCCCACCGCTCCCACGCATGGAGACGCCAAGAGGCTCCTGGGACAGAGACCCCCCCCTGCGCTCAGAATTGCAAAGGACCACAACTCCTTTTCTCTTGCAGTCTCTGGACACTAAAAAAAATGGACAACTCTCCCGTTGAAGAGATGGAATGGGAGAGTTCGGGGCAGGTACTGTGCGTGCAGGCAGAGGCTGAATGGGGACGGCTGGCGTTTGGCTCTGCGAGAGCAGCCGCAGGGCTGGTGGCAGAGGTGGCAGGGAGCTCTGGCAGGCCTGGGTGCTGGGGCAGAGATGCGCCAGGGCCAGGAGCGGCCAAGGCCTCGGGGGCTGCTGCCTGAGCCTGGTGCCCTGGCTCTGTGCACCGCCTGCCCTGCGCACGCAGGGGACATGAGAACCCGTGCACAGGGTCAGTGCTGCCACCATGACCGTTCCCACGAGCTCTCCTGCTCTCTTCCAGACTCCGGGAGCCCAAGGACTGGGCAGCTGCATTTGCGAGGAGCCCATGGAGTGGGAGAGCTCCGGCTGCAGCCCCCAGGTATGGTCCCTGCTGCCGGCTGCACGGGCAGAGCTGGGGCTGTGCCCGGCCCCTTGGCGCTGCTCCGCGCTGCCTTTGGGGAGCAGCCGCGCGGGAGCCTGGCCCAGGTGTGCGGGCGCTCTGGCGGGCCGCGGCGCCGGGGCAGAGCTGCACAGGGCGCAGGAGCGCCCAAGGCCTGGGCACCTGCTGCCTCAGCCCCTCTGCCGGCCTCTGGGCTGCGCTGGCCACGCCAAGCCTCTGCCAGGGCACCAATGACGGCAGCGCTGCTGCCAAAGAGCCCGCGCAGCCGCCAAAGAACCTCTGCTCCACGGGAGCCCCCGAGCCGCTCCTCGGCCCTGCTGATGCCTCCTTTTCCCTTGCAGGCCAAGCTCCCCTTCACTCTGGCTGCTACCAGGAAGCGCTGGGCATGAGGACTCCTTCCCTAGACTATTTTGTGTAATTTTTTCTCTGTAGTGTCACACTAGCTTTTGGTTGTTGATATTGTTGATATTGTTTTTGATATTGTTGTTGTTACTGTTATTGTTGTTGTTATTGTTATTCTATTTTGTTTTTGTTTAAATATATATTCCTGTATCATTGTTCATATGTTGCGTATTTTTTCCAAGCGAGCTCAGGCACAAAAGGCATCCCCACTGCACGTGTCTGTGTGGAGCCCTGTGTGCACCAGGCGCAGGGTACAGGCAGCAAAAAATTCCTTCCGGCACTTCCATTCACACGTGGCCCTGGGGATGAGCAAAGGGGAAGAAGCCCCAGCCCCACCGCGGGGCAGCTCTCAGCTCCCCGGGTGCCGCACACAACGTGTCCCTGCAGTGCCCAAGCCACAGGCATTGGGAAGCTGTCGCACCCCAGGGACACGGGGCCTGGAGATGCAGGGCTGAACTCCACAAACCCCTGGGGGACACAGGGCCCTGCAGGGCTGGGCACGCTCAGGGACCATGTCACGGGGGGCAGTGTCCCCGGAGGAAGCTGGTGCAGAAATGGGCTGCTGACAGGCAGGTCCCTGTGCTGGGGACCACGATGGAGGCTGCTCTGTCCCTCTGCCGTCTGCAGGGCCATCTGCCACCTGCTCATGGCAAAACTTGGTGCCACAGGAGAAGAGGCCTTACGGCCTGACAAAACCCCACTGCTGCCCTTCCAACATCGCTGCTGTCCTGGGTGCCCGCGGAGCCCTCCCGAGTCACACAGTCACACAGGGGTTGACGTTGGAAGGGACCTCTCGAGATCATCAGTCCAACCCCCTCCTGCACAAGCAGGGACTCCTACAGCGCGTTGCACAGGATCACACCCAGGAGGCTTTGGAAGAGCTCCAAAGAAGGAGCCTGCACAACCTCGCTGGACACTCGCTTCCAGTGCTCCGTCACCCTAACTGTCAAAAAGCTCTTCCTCATATGCACATTGAAAGTTTGTAGCAATTTGCATCCATTGAAACTGTGTTGCAATTTGTACTCTTTAGTCCTTGTGCTATTGCTGTGCGCCACTGAGAAGAGTTTGGCCCTGTCCTTTTTACATCCTCCTCTCAGCTGTTTTTACCTCTTGATAAGTTCCCCTCTCACTCTTGTTTTTTCCAGGATAAACAGGCCCAAATCGCTTACACTTTCCTCATAAGATAGATGCTCCAGTTCCTTCATCATCTTTGTGGCACTAAGCTGGTCACTCTCTGCAAGTTCCACGTCCCTCTTGTCCTCGGCAGCCCACAATATTTCTGCACACAAGAGCCCAGGTGTGGCCTGAGCAGAGCTGAGGAGAGGGGCACGATCAGGCCCCTCCACCTGCCTCCCAGGTCCTTGGGACCTTCCGATGTTGATCAGTTGAGTGGACACAAGAGTCTGGGTCACTGTGGCTGTCTGCTGCTGTTCACTCCTCAGTCTCAATGCAAGAAGGAAATTGATGCACGGCAGTTTTGAGCACATATTCAGTCATAGATTGCATCTTCAATTGCATCTTCAATGCGTTGAGCAATAACTATAACATATGCAGAATCTGCAACAACATTGAGTGGTTCAGGTGAAAGCAATTCAATGGCGTGCAAGGCCGCTGACAGTTCAACAGTTTGTGTGGATCCTTCAAACATTAAAATAGACGATTGCCAGTATAACGAATCTGTTCGTCTCCATACAACCAGCACTCTATGTGTTTTCCCTGATCCGTCCAGAAATAACGTGCGTGCACCTTTATTGGGAACAGGAACACATCGGTTCCTTGGCTGCAATGCAATTTGAGAGAGGGAACGTAACAGCTTATGTCGTGGGGGTGTATAATGTATCTCATTTAAATAATCAGCCAGAGTGCCTTGCGTCCATAAGAATTCCCTGTTTAATACCACAAAGTCGTCTTTAGTCAGCCGCAAATAAACAGCATCAGGATAACTACAATAACTACATTGCAAGCACACATATTAGAGTCATTAAACACAGTCTGGTTATAAATTTCATTAATTAGCATGCATTTACACTTTGGTCTAAAACACACACATCCTTTCCCTGCATAAGCTAATGCAGTTTTATTATTACTCTATGGATTGATCTCAGAATGGCACACGCCCTCCTTGGTATCAAGGCAAACTTTGCTCGCCTTAAGGGCATCATCTTCGCATATGAGCTCCAGCTCTGATACTAAAACACAGGCTTCTAAATCTATCAATTGCCATTTTTTACCATTTTTTATCACACACACTTGCCCACATTCAGTGGTCCAGGGAATGGGGGGGAGAGACGGACGGGGGTGTTTAGAGCACAGATTCGTTGGTGTTAATTTCCAGGGCTACAATGGGGTAAACCTTCTCAATGGTGACATCCGCCACTGTCCGTGCGTTAGTGATGACTGTGCTGAGGACCTGGTCATGGGTGAAGGTCACAGGTCTCCACCACGCTTGAAGCTGTTGTTCTTCCTCCAAGCCCTCAGAGCTAAGGTCAAATGGATCATCACTTGGGGGGTCAGCCACCCCATCATATGGTGGTGCTCACGGTGGTGGTGTTTCTTTCTGGTCACTCTTATCACTCGGAGGGGCACCCCGCCGCCTTCAGGGTAAGCATCATCTGCCACCAGGTGGTCACATGTTTTACTGCAGCTGCATCACCATCTGCCATCGCCTCCTTAAGGCAATTTCCGAGATCTTCCCACACCTCTTGCTGAAATGGGCCTTCTTTCAGAAAGATAGGTACCTTATCCTGGATCCATTCTAACAGAGTTGTTAGGTGTTTCCTGGAGACTTTCCGGTTCTGCTTGCACTTCATGCACTGCAGCACATCTAGGCTGTGTTTCTGCTCTTGAGACATTCCACCTCCCAGGGTTCCCAGGCCGCTCACATGATGGGTGCACACTGCAGCTCTTTCTGCTCCGTTCGTGGTTCACCTGGGCAGCGCTGATGAGTTCAGACTGCGTAAGTTTCCTGACTGTTCATGCCCCACTTTGGGCTCCATTTGCAGCATATGATGTGGATGGACTCCAGTGTAATGCACCAAAGACCTTTTATTGAACATCAGATACAACTTATATACCATACTGTCCTGGATATAATTCCTTATTTGCAGAAAGCATGCAAAGACGGTTGCTAAATGAGCCAGCATTCTAACTAATTACGCGCAAGATGATCCCATCAGCTATGGATTCGTGGCCTGGCACGTGCCTGTAGCAGGCTGACTCCATGCCATCTACAGTTACTCCCTGAAGTAAGATTTGCATGGGAATAGCAAAGGGAGGACCGGTATACACTGGTCCTTCAAGGTCATGGGAGAGCGCTGTTCCATCTCAAGCTGCACCGTCTGCCACAGCCGATGAGCTGGAAGGCAGCAGTGCCAGGCCCAGCGGGAGTCGCGCAGCACATGGGGAGCAGCTGAGTGCGCCCAACAGCCTGGCTCATTGCAGCCAATGATCACCTGCAGGGACCAGCCCTCACGCACATGCTCGCCCCAGTCCTGCTTCACTGCTTTAGCCCTCTCTTCAGCTTCTCCCAGAGAAGATGTCCTCCTTCTGCTGCATCTCTGCATGGCTCTTGCTTTGGGAGACAGGCCAAGAGGGCAGCCTCAGAACCTGAAGGAACCACAAGTGTCCCGAGCAGGGCATGATGCTCACTCCTTCCAGCAGCATGGAACATAGGGATACACTGGGCCTTGGAAGCAAAGCACCAGCAGTACCTGACCTGCAGCACCACCAAGGCCAGGGAAAAGGAGGAGAGCAGCTTTGGCACAAACGGACCTCTCTTCAGGCCCCTCAGGCACAACAAAAGGCACCCACCCATATCCTCATCTTCCACAGCTGCAAGGAGCAAGGGCCTCCTTTGGCCCCTTTGCCATATGCAGCAAGCCAGCAGGGCTGCAGCTTCCCAAGCAAGGCCACTGCAGCTCTGCACAGACCACAACGGGCACTGCGCTCGCACCCGGCAGCAAGCAGTCCTGACGCACAGTGCGTGCAGGCTCCTGCCGGCCTCTTGGCACAGCTTGCTGAGCACAGCTCTGTGCTCACACACAAAATCTCTATCAACAACACACTTTTCTCCTCAGGTCTAGGATAATCCACTCGCCCTGCTCAACTTCGTCCCTCCACCAATACATGTGGAATGGGCAAGTAAAAAGGCACATACGGACACTGATGCAGCAAGAACATATGCTGGAATTTGCATGTATTTTCAAGGACTGCTCAAACAGGAAACTGGAAAGTCTTGCAGAGGCATCTACTGACAGTGCACAACTCGACTTTCTCATGGTGCAAGGAGCAGAGTATCTTATGGCACTTGCCTGCAGATTCTGAAAGGATCACCTTATGAGGATGACCATATCACAGTCATGCCTTCTTCCTCTTGAAGGTATACATAACAGGGTCTAGCAGTGAGAAGCTGAGCAGGGATGAGGAATGACATCTGACCAAGTCCTAAGGCTAGAACACGAGAATCCCTCACCTCCCCTCAAGTAGCACAACTAATCTCTCTACTGTATTTATAGCGTTCCCTTGTGAAGAGAACAATCCCCTTTCCTTCCAAATGGCCACAAGTGCATGCACAACCCCAAAGGTCTATTTCAAGTCACATAGATATTGGCCCACTTTCCTCCAGGTAACTCCAGAGTCTGTGTTAAAACACGCAATTCAGCTTTCTGAGGTGATGTATTTATGGTCCATGGTCCTTGCTTCTTTCTTCTTTGTTCACAACATGGAGCTTTTTGTACATTTTCTACAACTAGATATATATAAACCACTCTTTGAATGATAGCCCTTTGATCTTGTCCTCTGATTGCCTTTATCTTAAAGACTTTGCCCCTGCCTTTAATTCACCTCTTCCCGGTGAAACACCACTGGCCACAGGCCTTCAACTAGATTCAGCACCGCTGATAGCAACTCTTTAAGCTTTGCCATCCAGCCAGTTCTTGATCGACGCACTCTGCACTTAACCAAATCAAACTGCCTGAGCTTCCCAGCATCCCTACAACAATGTTACAGGAGACGATGGGAATGAGAAGCTTATTTCACAGCCCAGCTTTTACAAACAAGTGTTCCTGCCTTTTGAAAAAATTTTCAGTCAATCAATGCAGACAATAGCAGCTTCTCTGGCGCAGGGGAGGTTACCTTCTCCATATCTCATTGACTTTACCAAAGGCGAAAACAGGGAGCACACAAGATTCTTCCCCTCCACTGCTTAGCATGACTCCAGGCAGCACATCCCTCCTGCACCTGCAAACACCACTTCCCAGAAAGGGAACCAGTGGAGACACACATATGTAAAGCTGCTGACAAACACGCCAGGGCAACACAAGTGCTGAGAGAGGGCAGTAGCTGGGCACAGAATAAACACATTGCATGCAAGGGCCCGTGTGCCCAGGTGGAGGGGCAGATGAGCCGCAGCTTCTCTGCAAGCAACCTGCATGGGGCAAGGGCTTCCCAGCGCCTTTCCTGCCGATGGGAGCACTGCGCACGCCTGGGCTCTGCAGGCGTCACGCGCGCAGGCAAGGGGGCTCCCAGCACTTGCCCTCACAGCCACGGGGCTGAGCTGGCTGCCCAGCCCTCTGCTCGCGCCTCTCTCCAGGGAACACTGCTCTGCTTCACACTTCCCCTCCAGCATTCCCAGGGCAGCAGACAAATGCCTGCCGGCAATTCCCCGTGCCACCAGCCCTGCGGCTGCTTGGGAGCCACCCAGAGCCCTCCGCGCACCTCTGGCACCAGCCCCTTCCCAGCAGCTGCGCTCTGCCTCGCAGGGGCACTGCGGCATGCCAGCAAGCAAGGTTAGCCAACAGCAAGATGCTCCTCTGGGCTCCAGCACTTTGGTGGCAGGGGTTGTGCTGCTTGCTTTTGGAGGGTTTTCACCAATGTGAGGACTAACCTGATGGCACCTTACCCAAAGGCACCTTACCTGTCCTTACTCAAAGGCTGGGAATTCACCTCTGTTAGCAAGTGAGCATTGTAGCCCAGTGCTGGGCAGAGCTGCAGCAGCTGCAGGTCCCTGCTTCTGCTCAGGGCACATTTGTGCCTGCTCTGCCCTCTGCAGCCCTAGGAAGCTGTGGCAGGGGCAGCAGTGCAGGAGCTGCACCAAGGCTGCTCTCAGCCACAGCACATGGCACCTGCAAGGTGCATGGCAGGACAAGAGAAGGAGCCCAGCCACACACCAGGGGCTCCCAGGCCACCACCAAGTCTCAAGGGCTCTGCTGAGGACATGCACACCCGGCCCTGGGCACAACTGCCCTTCGCACTCATTGCACTGCCAAGGAACATGTCTAGACCATGGAAAAGAAAGCTGTCTCGAGTCCCTCAGGCTGTAAGGGCAGGAGTGGAGCAGGGAAGAAAGATCAAGGCATTCAAGGCTGCTTGCAGGGGTGGAAGCAGAGCCCCAAGTGGAGTCCGGCCTCTGGGCAGGCAGCCGCCAGCAGCACCATGGGGCTGCGTGAGGAGCCCTCCTTGGCCCCCAGCAAGCCCAAGGCCACGCACTGCTCTGTGCCGCCAGGCTCATCAGTGCAGGGGGAGTCCAGCACACGCAGACCCTTCCTCACAGCGGCCCCCCTGGCCCCTGCTACTGTCCTCCTCACCCCACGCAGCAGTGGAACATCCCAGAGGGGCAGTTATCGCCACGGGAACACGGATGCTTCCCAGGGCTGCGCCTCACAGTGGCCCCAGTGCTGGCCACGCAGCAGCAAGGCCAGGTGAGCAGCAGGGCCGCGCAGCACCAGCGGCCACCCGTGGTGCCCACAAGATGCAGGGGAGCTGCGGGGCTCCAGGGCAGCCTGGGCGATGCCTCCCAGGGGAGGCTCCAAAGCCACCGCGCGACACTTGGTGCTTATGGCTGCAAATGTAAACAATTCCATTCCGTTGCAGACTCAGGAGAGTGAAAGAAAATGGCTAACACTGAAGTTGAGGAGATGGAGTGGGAAAGCTCTGTGCAGGTACTGTGCGTGCAGGCAGAGGCTGTGCGGGGACGGCTGGCGTTTGGCTCTGCGAGAGCAGCTGCAGGGCTGGTGGCAGAGGTGGCAGGGAGCTCTGGCAGGCCTGGGTGCTGGGGCAGAGCTGCGCCAGGGCCAGGAGCGGCCAAGGCCTCGGGGGCTGCTGCCTGAGCCTGGCACCCTGGCTCTGTGCACCGCCTGCCCCGCACATGCAGGGTACACGAGGTCCGGTGCACAGAGCCAGATCTGCCACCATGACCGTCCCCACAAGCTCTCCTGCTCTCTTCCAGACTGCAAGCACACAAGGACTGGCTGGCTGCAAGGATGAGGAGCCAATGGAGTGGGAATACTCCAGCTCTGCCCTTCAGGTATTGAACCCTGCAGCCGGCTGCAACGGAAGATTTGGGGTTGAGCCTGGACTCTTCTACTTATCTGCTTCTCACTGCATAAGGAGAGATCCTGGGTCCAGACACTTCCAGCTCTCGGTCCTGCCCTGCAAACGCCCCCTTCTCTCTTGCAGGCGCCTCATATGGACAGAGGGCCGGCAGGGAGTGATCCTGAGCCCATGGAGTGGCTCAGCTATGGCAGCAGCCAGGTACAGCCCCCGCAGCCACTGGATGCCCTTTCCTTCCTCTTCCCCATGCAACATCGCCACCAAGGTCTCTTGCTCTCTTCCAGATGATGGGGAGCAGCGGCCTGGTCGGCTGCAGCCAGGAGGAGCCCATGGATTGGGAGAGCTCCGGCTGCAGCCCCCAGGTATGGTCCCTGCTGCCAGCTGCACGGGCAGAGCTGGGGCTGTGCCCGGCCCCTTGGCGCTGCTCCGCGCTGCCTTTGGGGAGCAGCTGCGCAGGAGCCTGGCCCAGGTGTGCGGGCGCTCTGGCGGGCCGCGGCGCCGGGGCAGAGCTGCACAGGGCGCAGGAGCGCCCAAGGCCTGGGCACCTGCTGCCTCAGCCCCTCTGCCGGCCTCTGGGCTGCGCTGGCCACGCCAAGCCTCTGCCAGGGCACCAATGACGGCAGCGCTGCTGCCAAAGAGCCCGCGCAGCCGCCAAAGAGCCTCTGCTCCACGGGAGCCCCCGAGCCGCTCCTCGGCCCTGCTGATGCCTCCTTTTCCCTTGCAGACCAAGCTCCCCTTCACCCTGGCTGCTGCTGGGAAGCACTGGGCCCAGGGACTGCAGCAATAACTTCTTATCTGGATTTTTCATTAGAGACTTTTATAGTAGTATTTGTTCTTGTTGATATTGTTGATATTCCTGTTGTTAGTTTTATTGATATTTTTTTATTATTGTTGTTGTTATTGTTTAATATATTGTTCTGTTTTTGTTGTTGTTTAAATATATATTCCTGTATCATTGTTTTAGTGTTGTATGTTTTATCCAAGTGATGTCAGGCACTAAAATCATCCGCACTGAAGATGTGTGTGTGTAGTGCTAAGATTTCAGACCCTAGGAGCAAGGGAGGGCCTGCAAAGGTTCCCTCTAGGACTTTCTTCACACATGGCCCTTTGGGATGTCCCAGCCAGTTTTCCATCTGTTTTTTTTCTTCTTCTTTTTCACTTCTTCTATTCTTCATTTTCTTTTTCTTTTCCCTTTTCTTTTTTTTTGTTTTCCTTTTAATCTTTTCCTAATGCTGTTTTGTTTTCTTTTCTCTTTTTCTCTTTCTTCTTTCCATTTCCAATTCTTTTTATTTCTTCTTATTTTTTTTTCCTTCTTGGAAATTGTGGCACAGAAAGAGAGTGTAGGACATGATGAAGCCAAAGAGCATTCCCGACCGGCAGCGGGGATCGCAGCTCTGCTCAACACTCAGGTGCTCCCCTTCTAAATGCCTGCACTCAAGCAGTGCCAGGAGAGGACAAGCTCATCCTCAGGAGAGCAGTCATTGCTCTCTGGAAAGGAAGGGAGCCTCCAAGGCCAGGCCTGCAAAGGAACAATGGTTCTTTTCCAGCAATGTGTATTCATTCCAATGCCAGGCTGTGGGATTTCTTGCTCCCTTATGCAGTTGCGAATGAGTGTATGGTGCCTGACAAAACAGGACAAGCAAGGAAGAAGACGAGGAGGTTGTTGGCAGATGAGATGGAAGGCAGCAGTGCCAGGCCCAGCGGGAGTCGTGCGGCACACGGGGAGCAGCTGAGTGCGCCCAACATCCTGGCTCATTGCGGCCAATGACCACCTGCAGGAACCAGCTCTCACGCACATGCTCACCCCAGTCCTGCTTCACTGCTTTAGCCCTCTCTTCAGGTTCCCCCAAAGAAGATGTCCTGCTTCTGCTGCATCTCTGCATGGCTCTTGCTTCAGGAGACAGGCCAAGCAGGCAGCCTCAGATCCCGAAGGAACTACAAGCGTCCCATGGTCCTGATGTGCAGGCACCGCATGGGGCAGGGAGCACTCCAGAATGGGGAAAGGTCTCCCCAGCATGGACCCAGCAACAACCCTTGGTATCTCAGCCCACCACAGCCCTCCTGCTTGGGCAGCCACCCCCTGCAACCTGCCGCTGCTGACTCCTGTGAATGTCCAATGTCGGACGAGTGCTGGAAATGGCCAAAGTGACAGACCAATCTGTGACAAATGCCCTGTGGCCCCTTCACAGCCAGGCCATGCAACCAAGGACACCCAGCTCAGCAAACGTCCTTTTCCTCTCCGGACCCTCTCCAGCCCAGCCCAGCCCCTCTCCAGCTCTCCCCACCTGCCCTGCCCTCTCCCAGCCCACCCAGCAGAGCAGACCAGGCTGGGGGTGGCCCCACAGCAGTGCCCCCCGCAGGGCACTCACCCCACAGCCCCAGCCCCACTGTGGGCACAGCAGCTCCAGGGGACAGGGCTGTGTGTGTCAGGTGCCCCATCAGGCTCCAAGCTGGAACTGGCCCCAGTGGCATACGGACACAGAGGACAGGGACACTCTGTGCCTCTTGTTCCTGTATCCCAGAGCTTCCCTACCCCAGGCTGCCTGCAGCCCCCATGCCAGCCCCTCTCTCCAGCACAGCACAAGGCTCCCTGCCCTGGGGCTCTGCTGGCACCTCCTGCTGCGAGGGACACAACAGCCAGCCCCTAGCTGACATGCACAGAAACATATTTCTTTTCCCCATTTATTCCTCCTTCTAAGAGCACAATTGCTCCTTTTCCCCTTCCCCAGGGATATCCCTGCTCCCTGGAAAACCCTTCCCCAGGTTCATTCCTTAGTTATGGTCTGCCTGGAAGCTCCTGGAGCCTCCCCGGTGCTCCCTGCAGGACCCCGAGATGCTGGTGCTGCTCTGCAGAGTGAGTGGGCTGTGGTGCTCTGGGGTCACAGGGTGACTCTGCAGTTGTTGTGCTCATGGTTAGATACAGACCCAGCTGGACAGGCATCATTGTACCTGAGAACACCATATCAAGGGGCCTCTATCTGTGGATGATGCTCTGAGCAATCACAGGGCCTATAAAATGGCTCAGGCTGTGTTCATGTGTCCCTAGACCCAGACAATGACTTCAGGTATAAGCTACCATGGGCGGCTCTTGAAGCTCCTTTTCCTGTGCCTGCAAAGTCCCCTATATGGTCATAGGCCACCATACGGGGGACAGTCCCAGGCAGATACTGCTTAGACATTCATCACTATCAGGAGCACCGAGCACTCACAAGTGAGAACTGAATCCAGTCCTTATTCCCCAACATATCCCCCCAGGAGCTCATTGCCTTGGGCCCATGAAGAGCCCCAGAAAAGCAACAAGCATATTTCAGGCTGAAAATTCAGCAAATTCTCAGCAAATTCTTGGCACCAGCTTTGGAAGAAGAGCCCAATCCACGAGATGCACTGAAAACATACCCTTTACTTGGGGGAACGACAGCTCTGACACAATGATAGACACATTTAAAAAAGACCTCTGGTCAGAAAGACACAGTTAACACCTCTGGAGAAGTGGGATGAATTCAGGAACTTGTGCACAAACCTCATTATTAAAGCAAGGATGCCGAAATCACAGGAGTTGTCTGAGAGAAATTAGATATCATTTGAGTAGATGGATGGGATTTCAGCTTATTGCTGCTGAAATATTACCAATTGAATCATTTTTTTCAGTGCATCCCTGAGTTCCTTGTTCCTCTTGCTGTAGATGAGAGGGTTCAGTGCTGGAGGCACCACTGAGTACAGAACAGCTACCACCAGATCCAGAGCTGGGGTGGAAATGGAGGGAGGCTTCAGGTAGGCAAACACTGCTGTGCTGACAACCACACAGACCACAGCCAGGTGTGGGAGGCACATGGAAAAGGCTTTTTGCCGGCCCTGCTTTGATGGGATCCTCAGCACAGCTCTGAAGATCTGCACATAGGACACCATGATGAAAATGAAACACCCAAAGCCTAAAGAGACGCTAACCACAAGAAGCCCAGCTTCCCTGAGATAGGAGTCTGAGCAGGAGAGCTTGAGGATGTGGGGGATCTCACAGAAGAACTGCTCCACCTCATTGCCTTGGCACAGTGGCAGGGAAAATGTGTTCCCAGTGTGCAGGAGAGCATTGAGAAAATTAGATGCCCAGGCAACTGCGGCCATTTTGACACAAGCTCTGCTGTCCATAAGGACATCATAGTGCAGGGGTCTGCAGATGGAAACGTACCGGTCATAGGCCATGACTGTGAGGAGACAATACTCTGCTGAAATGAAAAAGGCAAACATAAAGACCGGTGCAGCACATCCTAAGTAGGAAATGGCCCTGTTGTCCCACAGAGAATTGGCCATGGATTTGGGGACAGTGGTGGAGATGGAGCCAGCATCGAGGAGGGAGAGGTTGAGGAGGAAGAAGTACATGGGGGTGTGGAGGCGGTGGTCGCAGGCTATAGCTGTGATGATGAGGCCATTGGCCAGGAGGGCAGCCAGGTAGATGGCCAGGAAGAGCGAGAAGTGCAAGAGCTGCAGCTCCCGCCTCTCTGCAAATGGCAGGAGGAGGAACTCGTTGAAGGAGCTGCTGTTGTTTCGGAGCACTGTCCAATGAGGAAAAAGCGTCAACACGTTAGAATAGGCTTCTCTGAGCAAAAGTCCTTCTCTGAGCAAAACTCCTTCTACTCCTCTTAGTAAAGCCATATTTTCTCTCTCCTTTACCTTGTTCAGCTCCCTTGTCTGACCTCTGGTTTGTGCTGGCTGAGTATGCTCTTCATCTGTGCTTGGGCTCCAGAGCAGTCAGTCCTGCTCTTGTGGGTGGTGTAAATGGAGGTGTCCAACTGCCTCATATATTCGGTGAGGAGACCAGGGGATGGGCACCATGAACTGAGTGAAGGGGATTTGATCCAGTGACTCAATAGCGATATTCTCTAATTACTTTTGCGCAAATGGCATCACCCATGACAGCTCTTTTTGAAAGAAAACATTGTTGGGAAGGATTCATCTCCAGCTTACCCTTTTGAACAGAAGTGTCTGAAATGGACCCTGTCCTCTGAGCATCTTAACATCTTCACTCTTACTTGACACAATGCAGCTGGAGAGGGAAGTTTCTGCCTTAACTGCAGCTGACTCCCTGTCCTTAACTCAAGGGAGCAAGAACCAGACCAGAACGAGAGGTGAAGAAATGTAGAGCAACACTATGAACCTTATGCCAAGGGACAGGAAGGAGTAACAGACAGAGGAGCACTGGGGAAAGTCTTCCCCTCCCCAAGCTGTGCAAGCCACCTCCCAGAGAGCAACATCTCCAGACAGTCCCTCTCAGTCCCCTTCTCCTGCAGTGGGAAAGGACCAGGCTGCAGTAGAGACACAGCCCCTCTTCTACCAAGGAGGGTACTCATGGCTGGGATCCCATGGCCTTGAGGGGTGGGAGAGGGGACACGGGGCTTTGCTTAGAGGAAGACATCTGTGTTGCAGGGACTGACTGGTGGGGAGTGATCCAAATCCCCCCTCCCACAGTGATTATGTTTCTAGTTCCCTCCCATTTGCTGATTTTATCTCCACTGCTGGAGCTTTTCCTGATGGCAGCAGTTGCTCTTGCCCATGTCTTCTCCCTGTCAGTGCCGCACAACCCATCCCACCCCCTGGACACTTACTCTGCCCTACAGCAGTATCTCAGCAGCAGGGCGCTGTCCAGGGACATCTCTCTGCAGGTAGTAAGGAGAAGGTCAGACAAGCCCTGGTGAGGCCAGAGAAGGTGATGCTGGTGCTGTCTGCAGTCAGGGCAGGGGGGCAAGGGTTTTCTGAGGTTCCTCACAAATCTCTCCATTTAAAGGACTAGAGTGTCAGGTTCCTGCTCTAACCTGGCATTTCCTTTCCATACACCCCCGGGTTTTCGGAAAGCAGACACAAGAAATCTCCTGATCTTAGACATTAACACTGCCTTCACTGTCCTCTTGAAAAGGCTCTTTCAGAAAATGAACCTGTCCTTATGGGAGTCTCTCCTCACACCTAGAGCTTCTCCCTGCAGCACCATGGGGATATCCCAGGCAAGGTTAGTGCTGCAGTCCCAGGCAGGTGGCAGTGCCCTGGGGACACAGCACCCTGCGGCACAGGGACACTGCTCTGAATTGCAGCCCATGCAGACCTGGGTGCACTCATTGGCTTCACACCCCTGCCCTATCCCAGGGAGAAGGCAGCCATGATGCCCGATACCTTTGATGGTCTGGCTGGGAATCCCTGCTCCAAAGCACACCCAGCTCCAAGCAAGAGAAGCTGGGAGAGCCACCCCAGCTGGGGAAGGTGCTACATTCAAAAGATCATTCCAGTAACCACAGCAGTGTTGTCCTGCAGACAGACGCTTTCCATATCTTGGGCTGGTAAGATTTCTCCCTGCAGTGAGTTCTCAATTGCCCTCCCATTCCCAACTGTCCCTCACCTGTCCCTCACTTACGCGTGACTCATCGCAGCCTGGTGCCTGTGGGCAGTGCCCTGAGTCTTGGTGCTCCTTTATGAGGAGCTGCTCCTGGGCAGAGCTGTCTCTCTGCAGCACCTGCCAGGTTGCCATGGGCTCCCGCAGTCCCAGGAGTCAGGCCCAGCTCAGGAGCAGGGACCAAGCTTAAGATGAAATAATTTCTGTCTCCTCTGCAGCCTTCAGGCATTTCTGGGGCTTCAGGGCTGTGACTGGGGAAGCAGGCTGGGTGTCTGTAGGATGCATGGACACAGCTGCAGGTATGAACCAGCATGGGACAGGCTCAGGTGGAGACAGACAAAGGCCCTGCCTGGGCTCACAGACACCAGAGGAGGCCTTCATCCTCTTGGCTATGGCTGTTGTCTCTGCCACCGAGGCCTGTCAGGAGACACTGCGGCCTCAGCGTCCCTCTTGCTGATACCCTGAAAGGTGTCATATCATTGTCCTGCACTGAGCACTGCACACCCCCCCACACACACTGTCCTCAGGAGGACCTGTAAAACATGTGGGGGAAAGGATCTCCCTTCCCAGAAGCGCAGGGGCTGAGCTTGGAGATTTTGACTGATAAAACACACCAAGGGTTAATGTGGCATCAGAGCCTCCTGCACGATTCTCTGCCTACCTGTTATCAGTTATGACAATTTTCTGTTCTAATCAGTCCCTGGGTAGTTTTTACTGCTAACAACTATCAGTGGGACCCATTAAAACTCAACAAAATGTTGGGGTTGATTTTCACTTTGAATTCTTGAACGTTTTGTTCAGTCCCCTCTCAGTAACTGAGGTTACTGGGCTTAACTGGGTTACATGGGCTCAGCACCAAATACACCATGGGGCTCATTAAAACAGAGGAAGCTCTCACAAACCGTGTTTCTCCCTGTAATTTTCGTCAAGTCTTGCATGGATAACTGGAGAGGTTTTGGGAGTATAGATGAAAGGTGGAGACATCAATAATATATGGCCATTTCTGCTTTTAAAGCATTTAATGTTTTTATTGTTATTCAGTTTCCAGAGTAAGTGACAGCAGCATTCTCCAATTCATATCAATCCAGAATGACTTCTAATGAAGTCTGAACATGTAGGAAAACCAGTGTCCCAGACCTCAAGTGCCAGGAGGACACTCTTCCTCCCCTCTCTCCATTCTTCTCATCAGTCACCTGGGACTTCCATCACTCTCATTAGAAGCTTTCTTGTTCCTCTAAAGTTTGCAACTGAGGGTAACAGCTCATTTGTCCCAACTCCCATCTGCTTTCCTTAGAGAAGTAGCTGCAAATAAACACAGGATTTTCCTCAGCTGCAAGGAGACATAAATAGAGCATGACATAATTTCATAAATGCTAATTATGCTCTTCGAGTGTAGGCTATGTCCAACATAACACAAGGGACAGTCTTCCTGAAAGACAGAATAAGCTTTAACCTCCCTGAAGCGCAAACCAGCAACTGAGTCTCTGAGGGACAGAGAGTAACAGAGGAGTCACAATACTGCGGTTTTACAATGGGCAGTTCATGTCCTGTAAAGATGGTGTTAGAAATTGTCAAATTAACCAGGACATGTGCAAATGGGAGAGCCATACAGCTCCTGTGGGCCCTGGGTCATGATGTGGGCCATACTGCTTTCAGAGATCCCAGACCTGCTGGTGCTTCTCTACAAAAAGTAGGGAAAAGCCTCTGATGCAAGACCTTAGAGAGGAGAGATTTTCCTGGCTGCTCAGAGCTTGGCCCAAGCAGGAATTGGGGATGTCAAAGGAAATCCAAACCACCAACACCAAAAGCACTGGACCTTCCTCAACCCTTGGGCTGGGAGCAGGAAGGGACAGGGGGAAACAGTCACGTCCCAGATTTCCTCCATCAGGCCTTCAGCTCCACAACTTGTCATAGCTTCAGGGGAGCTCCCTAAACCAATGCTTCCCATGACCCTAGTGCATCGAGCAGACTGAGCAGACACAGAGGAAATAGGAGAGAGAAAGGGGAGAGACGCTGGGGTACAGAGTGGGCCTCCTTCTGCCCATAGACAGGTTGCTAGAGACCAAATAAGCAACCCAAAGGAAGGAGGAAAGGCGTGCTTTGCTTTTCACTGTCTGGAAAGACACATCTCTGACAAGCTTCAAGGGGGATGGGGCCTCCCTTCTGCAAGATTGGCCCTGGGACTGTGCAAATGCTACAGAAAAAGGAATGTTGGTTGTTGGAAGCTTCAGCAGTAGGGGAGCCAGGACATAGTCATCTCACCAACTTCTGCACAAATGGAAATGCAGCTCTTGGGGCACAGCAGTGCCTTACAGGCTCCATACAGGAGCCTGGACAGCAGTGCTGCAGTGTGTGGGCCTGTCCTGAGACACCCAAGGTCAAAAGTGTGGGAGATCCAGGGTGCCAGGGCTCTACAGATCCCCAAGCAAGGCAGGTGACGTGAACTATACCCAGGAGAGAAACACTACCTGGAGGTGTCATGGAAAAGCTCAAGGACTAAGGAAGGTACAACATGAGAAATGGCTTTCGTCATAGACAGATGAAGGAAAGCTGGAAAAATTAATGGGATTTGGAGAAACTTCCCCAGATTTGATACCTCGCCTGATCCATGGTTTTAGAGACAAGAAGGAACCAGCATTCCATCTCAAGCCCTCTGGAAGGAAGACATGCATTAAAGGCATTTTTGCTCTTTTCTGACATAGCAACACTCTCTCTGATCAATATGTATAAATAGCTGAGGGGAAAATGCAAAGAAGTTGGGGCCAAACTCGTCTTGGCGGTGGCCAGTGACAGGACAAGGGGTGACAGAGCACTGGAAGAGGGTGCCTACACAGGCTGTGGAGTATCCTTCTCCGGAGATCTTCAAAACCTGCCAGGATGCGACCCTGTGCCCCGTGCTCTGGGTGTCTCTGCTGCACCAGTGCGATTGGACTACATGGTCTCTAGAGGTCCCTTCCAACCTCAACCATTTTGTGATTTCTGTGATTCTGTCATCTTACCACAGACCAAGAAACCTTGCTGAGTTTATTGGACTGTTAAAAGCAACAAGCCTGTAGAGCCCGTCTCAGAAGAGCAGATCCCTTGAGGATGCAACAGGGGATCGAGTGTCCTGCTGAAGGCAGGTCCTAGCAGAGGAGGTATCTTGGGGCCTTTTCCAGTGAACTCTGGGTTCTCTCCAAGGATGGAGATCTGAGAATCTTTCTGGATATCTGTGCCAGAATTCGGTCATGCTCTTAGAGAAAAAGATTTGTCTTCACATCTAAGAAGAATTTCCCATTGTCCATTTTTTTTTCTCTCAGTGCTGCCTCACATGCCATTAGTGTGTCCCTCCAGGAAAATCCAGCTGCTCTGAGGCCTTCACAATGGAGCTGTGCACAGCATGAAGATCCTCCTTGTCATCCTCTGGTCTAGGGTGCACAAACCCCGCTCTCCCCGCATCTCCTTATCCATCCCACGCTCCATCTCCTGACCACCTTGGTGTCCCTGTGCTGGACTCCCTCTCACTTCTTAGTGCCTTTGCAGAAGTGGAGAGCCCAAATGCGATCTGGTAAGCAGACATGGTCTCCACAGTGCCAAAAAGAGGAGTAGAATGTGGCGGTAGGCCTCCTGGCTGTGCTCTCACAAATACAAATCCATGAGGAAGGCTAAACTATGGCACAGGGATCCGGATGATTTATCAGATTGCCTCCTATCCTCAGAGATGATTTAAACTTCACTGGAAAAGGCCCTAAGATAACACCTCTACTGAGAGCTGCCTTTAGCAGGGTGTTGGATCCCTGCTTCCAGATGGCTCCCTAAAAGCAGGCTCAAGGAATCTGCTATTCTGAGACTCTTTGCAAAGAGATCTGTGGATTTGGAGCTTCTGTCTCTACCAGGAGAGGACAGGTATCTCAGAGCCACCCACCACCCAGAGAGGCCTGAATCTTGTGAGGAGGCATCTGTCTGTCTGCAAGTGTCTGCGTAGGCAAAAAGTGCCTCTGACTGCTTTGATTAACTAGCCGTTCCTAGGAGGGATCACAAGGGATTCGTGATGGGATGGGAAGATGCAATGAGGGTCCAGATTCAGGAGAAAGCCTTTAAAGGAGTGAGAAGGTAAGCTACGCCACCAGAGTGACTCAAATCCCAAAGACTCAGGTAATCAACAGGACCTTCAGAAACTGCAAGCCTGAACATCAGCTGACAGAAACCACCCAAATGAGAAAATCCCAGGGTCACACCAGGGTGCTGCAAGGAGAGAACAGGGTAACCAACAGTCCTCCCCCAGCTCTCCCAGCAGGACCCTGGCGTGGCAGGCTGGGCTCTGGGAGCAGAGCAAGGCTTTCTGCAGACAACTCCTCCCTTCTGAACACCAAGACACTGGAGATATCCCGCATTGCAGCACGCCACTACCTGCACACCTAAACAGAGGATCGTCAGCCTACACCTGCCTCTGCATCAAGGACACACTGGGATAAGCACTACACATAGCATCAGACACCCCAAAGTGCCCCAAAACACAGCAAGCCCAATTCTCCATCCCTTCCAGTCCTCCAAGGCCTTGCAACAGGCACATGGGACTTCTCCTGACCCATCAGCTGCTCACATGGAGGTGACCTCACAGGTGCAAACCCACCACATCCCTGCTGCTGCCTGTGGCCTTCAGAGACAGCAGCTTCCTCAAACCCCTTCCCCACACAGGAACCACTGCTGCCCTCTCAGCTCCTCTCACCACAGAGACCTCCCACCCACCGCCCACGCCTGCCTGCCTGCTGCCGGCCAATCAGGCACTCACAAAGACATGACGTCACAGCGCCGTCCCGCCCAGCTCTCTGTCCCTGCCCTGTCCCTGGTGTGGGGGCCTGGGGGGCTGTGTGAGCTGCTGTGTTGGGTTCAGCCAGCACTGCCCACTCCGGCGTGGGGGAGAAGAGGGGCAGCCAGTGCCAGGGAAACCTGCCCTGGATTCTCTCCTTCTGCCCCCAGCACCCACGCAAGGGTTGGAGCTGCCCCTCAGGAGCCTTGGGGCTTGGGGAAGCCCCAGCCCCAGGAGTCCTGGCTGCCACGTTGTCCCCTGAGCAAGGTGGGACCCTCAGGCAGGACTCTTGTGGCAGCCTCCAGCCCTGAGCATCTACTGCCACAGCCTGGGATCCACAGGGGTCTTTGCAGGGATAGTTTCTGTATGACACCTCAGGAAGGAGCTCCCGATGCTGGGAGCCTTGGTGGAGAGCAGCAGGATCACTGGGAACAAGAACTGAGGTCCAGACTGCGGGGGTTGATCCAGCAGTCCCCATCTCACTCATCAGTCTCCATCTCATTTGACTCAGCAGTTTGTGAGATAATCAGCTCTCTGCTCTGCAGATGATGAAGCTGGCAAATATCCCTGCAACCTCCCTTCGTGCTCATTCTCATCTATGCAGAATCCTGGGGACCATCTTAAAGAAGAGAAATCCCATCTCCCTGGAATCCTGCCAGTGATGTGGCTTTCCGAGTCACTGCCAAAGGAAGGACTTCTTTGTGTTGTTTTTCGTCTGTGGCAGCTCATCAGTGATGCTGTGAGCCCAGGTCTTCATGCTGGGGGTCTTGGCCCATTCTCTCCCCTGTCTCCTGTGCGTCTACCTAAATCTCCCATTCCCACATGTCCTGTTTGAAGTGACAATTTCTAACATCCCCTTTAGGGCACTATCTGGACACATTGTGACTCCTCCTGATACTCTGTTCACTCAGAGACCCAGCTGCTCATTTGCCCTTTAGGGAGGTTAAAGCTTGCTCTGTCTTTCTGCAGTCTGCCCCATTAGCCAAGTCTTTACTATATGTACAGATTGTATGGACCTAGCATAAATACAAAGAGTGTCATTATTTTCCATGAAACTATACTCTGCTTTATTTTTGTTTGTTTGTTCCTTTGTAACTAAAAGAAGATCCCCATGTGCCTGTTTGCAGCCAGTTGTCTAAGTAAAGCAGGTGAGAATTGGGGCAGGTGAGCTATAACATTGAGTGCAGACTTAGGTCGGCTAAGGCTAGCTTTCAACAAGAGTGATTTAAATTCCCAAGAGGCTGATGAGGGAACTGGTAGAGCTGGGAAGATGGGGAGGAAGATTGTGCATACAGTGCCTGATCTCTGGGACACTGCTTTTCCTACATGTGCTGCCTTCATTAGGAGTCACTCTGGATGGCAATGAATTGGACGGTGTGCAATCACCTATTCTTTAGAAAAATAACAGAAAACTTTAAAAAGTTGAAATACTTGTATACGATTGTTGTCTTCAGCTTTCAGCTACGCTCCACAAACCTCTCCAATTAGCCATGGACACCTGAAGGAAATAGCAGGGAGAGTCCTGGTTTATCAGGGCTTTTTGCTTTTTAATGAGCTCCATGCAGTACTTGGAGCTGAGTCCATGAATTGCAGCTGTTGAAAGGAGATTGAAGAAATCCATGAAGAAGAAGAAGTCAAAGTCAGAAGGAAACCCTAAAGTTTTGTAGAGCATTAATGGATCCCACTGAGGCCATTAACTACAACAACTCACCAGCGGCTGATTAAAGGTAAAAAATATAATAATTGGTAATAGATAGGTAGAGGAAATACTCAGGTGGCTTTGATGCTGAGTACACCCTTGATGTGTTTTGTCAACACACATTGGCCAAGCACAGGCAGAGAAACCCTGGGAAGGGAGATCCTTTCCTCCATGTGTTGCCCAAGTCTCCTCCTGGCATCAGTGTTTGGGTGAGGGTGTGCAATGCTTAGTGCAGGAAAAACACATGACACCCCCCAGGGTGCCCAGAAGGACAAAGAGGGTAAAGAAGTCCTGATGATTCCTGGTAGGCCTCGGTGACAGACACAACAGCCATAGTCAAGAGGAAAAAGATCTCCATTCTGTTGGGTCCTTGGCAGTGCCCTTGGCCGTCTCTACCACAGGTCATCCTAGACCTGCTCCAGTGTCCCTGCAGACTATAGACACCCAATCTGCTTCCCCAGCAAGTTCTCACAACAGGTTCTCCTTCCCTTCCTTGAGAGCTTTTCCATCCTCATTGGCTGTTTCTTGAAACACAAAGCCATGGGTGGTGACAGACTCACTCTGGGTGCCCTGTAGCACCACTGTTCTACCCTTCAAGTGATATTTCTCCATCCTATTGCCCAATCTGAGCTTCCCAAGATGTATTTTGGGCCTGTTTCCTCTTTTCATGCTGCTTCCCACTACCAAGGAAATCTCTTGGCAGCCCCACAATCTGGAAATGAATATAACCTTGTGTGTCACGACAGAGTGGAACCTGCGGAACTGAAGTGCCAAGGCCTGAACGTCAGGCCCGAGTCGGGGTTGACTTAGAGATGAATATGGCACTGCCTTTGCAGTACACAACACTCGCCTATAGAATTGTTCATGCCAGCTTGCATGAAGGCTTATTAAACTGTCGCTCTTTTAAGCTCTTGTGCGGCTGTTTTTGACTTTGAAGGGAACCCTCCCATCTGAGGCCTGGGTTCTGACCAGATCCCCATCCCACATGACAGTGAAAGTATGCCACATCAGATGTTACTGTTCACAAACAAAATGCAAGTTATCATGATTTGCTGATTCAACTCTATAAAAGATGGACATTCTTGCTGCAATTTTGGAGACCTCATGGGTGGATGCACCACATAAGACCTCCCAGTTGCGGGAAGGTTCTCCAAATCCTCGCCACAACAGGGACTCCCCAGCAACTGCAGATCTGGATGATGATGACATGATGGCATATTTAGGCAATTCATTTTGTATCTTTTAATCACTATTCCCATTCTCATATAGTAATAGTTAGGTGCATTACCTTGCTTATTTTGTCTGATGCTAAAACCAGTGTGTAATAAGCCTATTTTGTTAATTGTATCATTCTGTACTGCCTTAATTTTAATAGTGAAATAAGACCATTCTTTCCAGTGGCGTCTGGTTCTTTCCATCGCCCCGTCTGCCCCAGAGCTGTGCAGGTGCTCTTCTTTCTCATCATGCTCCTTTGCATGCTCCAAGCCCACTGCCCTTATTGCTCTGAGTAGCAAGTGTGTGTTACAAGCAGGATGCAAATTACTGCCTGATGGCTTTTAAAAGAAGGGAAAGATGGCTCTTTCTCTCTCTTTTCCCTCTCTTTAAAAGAAGGGAAAGATGCTGTGCCATAAATGCAGCATTCCAATGTGAGCCCCTTTTTGCATCTATCAGGCGGTGTTCAGAGAATCTCTGCTGTGTGAAGGTCACTTGCCAAGGGCCAGAGGTACAAGCAGTGTAACTGGAGGGACTCGATTTCTTCCAGCTCATGGAGCTCTGTCAGACGCGGGCACTGAACAGTGCAAGAGAGTCCCCTCAGAGCCCATGGTTTTGTGGGTGTCCAGTTTGCTGAAGTGAGCCCTACTCAGATCCTCCTCCAGCAAGGGAAAGTTTTCCTTTCTCCATTTCTCCATGGCCTCCAGGGCCTAGGATTCCTGAGGGTCACTCTTAGCATTAAAGCCTGAGGCAAAGCCGGCCTTTTCTGTGTCCTCTCTCACCAGGTCTCTAGGCCCGTTTAGCAGCAGGCCCGTATTTTCCCTAGTCCTCCTTTTGTTCCTGCTGTATTGTTGTATTGTATTTTAAATAATTATTTATTATTATTTTATCAGGAAGGTGAGAGTAAACATTGAGAAAGAAAGAAATGAAGAGCACATGTTTCATGCCAGGTACATGGGAATGACAAGTGACTGCACACAGGACAGGTTTTGGCACTGACATTGTACCCGTTGACGAAGTTTCCTCGGTGCCTCCTTGAGCTCCTTGTTCCTCATGCTGTAGACAAGCGAGTTCAGTGCTGGAGGCACCACTGAGTACCAGTACAGAGAGATGCAGAGCTGGGAAGGGTATGGAGGTGGAGAGGTGGGCAAATAAAGTGGCTAAGGGTTACATTTCAGTGCCCCTGTGACCGGGGGTTGGAGTCAGACCCAACCAAATGGGTATCACGACCTCTAATCCCTCTGGGGGACTGCAGATGACTGCACAGTCCAGGGCACCTGGACTGCAGAGCATTTCCAAGGGTGCTCGTTGTGTCCAGTTGTGCCTATACATCCTGCCCCTGGTGTTTGATAGATGGTGACCCAGAGGGCTCTCCATTCTCCCTTCTTTCTAACAGTTGAGTCCTCACTGCCTCTCCTGAGACTGCAGAGTCCTCTTTTGCCTGCGAATACCCAGTGCTTTACCTCTAAGAAACTCCATCTTCGAGGACCTCTCCCTTTATTAGGCTCTACTCACAGTCCATCCCAGGCATATGCAGTCCCAGGAGGATCTCTGTGCTCTCCTGACACCTCCAGCTTCCCCTCCATGAGAACAGCCATCTGACACTGTGCCTTAATACGTAGGAGAGCTGTGCATGTGTAAATCCATGACCATTCAGCGTCTCCACTATCCTTGGACTCTGATAGGTGAATTCTCAAACCAGCCCTTGATCTCTAAAAGATCATTACATGTTTCTGAGCTCTGTGTTGCTGAACCCATGGAGAATCCTGTGCAGAAGGTCCTTCAGGGGTGCAAGTCCTTGGGCCTACTCTTGACACCAGCTTTGGAGGAAAAGCCCAGCTTTTACCCACTGTACTGATAGAAATTACTTTATTACAAAGATACTGTTAGGGAGCCAGTCCTTGTGCAGCATTTGACACAATTGAGGCTATCAGGTGAGACAAAGCAGACACCATAAAAAGGGGAATGAATACAAGTAGTCGTGTAGGAACATGATAACAATTATTATGACTAGTAAAAGCCATAATAAAAATAACATGAAGAAACAATGCTCAATCCAGTTACAGGATACAGAAAGAGTCATTTGTGGAGAGATGTGGAAAAATAACCACTACTTAAAAAGGTGCATGAAATCACTTTCCTAATGGCATCCTTGAGCTCCTTGTTCCTCATGCTGTAGATGAGGGGGTTCACTGTTGGAGGCACCACCGAGTACAGAACAGCCAGCACCAGATCCAGAGATGGCGAGGAGATGGAGGGGGGCTTCAGGTAGGCAAACACTACAGTGCTGAGAAACAGGGAGAACACAGCCAGGTGCGGGAGGCACGTGGAAAGGGCTTTGTGCCGGCCCTGCTCAGAGGGGATCCTCAGCACAGCTCTGAAGATCTGCACGTAGGACACCACAATGAAAACAAAACACCCAAAGCCTAAACAGGTACTAACAACAAGAAACCCTTCTTCCCTGAGGTAGGAGTCTGAGCAGGAGAGCTTGAGGATTTGGGGGATCTCACAGAAGAACTGCTCCACCACATTGCCTTGGCAGAGTGGCAGGGTAAATGTGTTCCCAGTGTGCAGGAGAGCATTGAGGAAACCACTGGCCCAGGCCACTGCTGCCATTTTGACACAAGCCCTGATCCCCAGGAGGGTCCCGTAATGCAGGGGTCTGCAGATGGCAACGTAGCGGTCGTAGGCCATGACTGTGAGGACAGAAAACTCTCCTCCAAACAAGAAGACGAAGAAAAATATCTGGGCAGCACATTCCAAATAGGAAATGGCCCTGGTGTTCCACAGGGAACTGGCCATGGCTTTGGGAATAGTTGTGGAGATGCAGCCAAGGTCGAGGAGGGAGAGGTTGAGGAGGAAGAAGTACATGGGGGTGTGGAGGCGGTGGTCACAGGCTACAGCTGTGATGATGAGGCCGTTGGCCAGGAGGGCAGACAGGTAGATGGCCAGGAAGAGCGAGAAGTGCAAGAGCTGCAGCTCCCGCCTGTCTGCGAATGGCAGGAGCAGGAACTCGTTGAGGGAGATGTTCTTGGACATTTCACTCTTTCCAGGCTTTGCGGATTGTTCAGAAAAGAAAAGATATTGAGCAGTTATCCCAGATTTTTAAAGTTAAATATCTCCTAACTTGTTCCAGTTCTAATGCACTGCCCATATTGCCTCTCTTCACGGAGATCTTTTTGCAGTTCCCTTCCTTGAGCCTCACTGTGGGGTGGCTGAATGTGCTGTGAGGAGCAGGGACATCTCCCCATGGGCTCCAGTTAAGTCTGTCTAGCCCTACAGTAGTGGGAAGGAGACAAGAGGGGTGATGAGCTCTGAGATTCACAATTTTTCAGGTTTATAAAAGGGCTTTTCAGTAGCTACAGCACCACTTCTAATGAATGTGTATTTAGAGCACAATTTGGGGATTTTTGACATGTATTTTCTTTGGGATGCCCCTCTCACCTCTGCAGAGTGTTCCTCACAGGCAGAATTTTTCAGTGTCACGTTATTCAGAGTGAGGAGAGCTCCTCTGCCTATTAGCCTTGATTGCAGCTGTTCCTTGATTGCAGCTGTTGTGTGCCCAAACCTCTTTGAGGTGCATGGTGATCACCCTAACCAGTTGCCCTAGAAAGAACCCAGTCTCTCCTAAGAGCAGACCAGTCCAGTTTCAAAACCTCGAATCTCCAACTTCTCTCCCTTTCTCAGCGCACCTGAGGGAGCTCTCCAAGCTTTGCTTCCAGCCAAGAATATGCAGGACTCTTTTCAGCTGCCCATATGCAGTTTCCAAACTGTTTTTTCATACTCTCAGTCTCTGTAACAGATTCTTCAGAGGTCTCCTGGACATCACAGAGATGGCAGGAGGCAGCAATGTCCCTCCTGAGGGCACCTCCAAGTCTGTTAAGACATTAGAGGCAAAAGGGTCATATGAAGTTGCATTGAAGATGGACTGTGCTTAAGGGAGAGTTAGCTCAGTTCCTAAACCCTTGGGCTGCATTTCCTGGAGTTGCACAGGTTAGAGGGGACTGGAGATGCCTCACTCCCATGCATATTCCTCTCTTCCACATCTTGCAGGGTAGGTGTCTGAACTGCATCTGAAAACTCTGCAACCCCAGGGAGCCCAAGAGAAGAACAGGAGGGGAAACAAGGAGCAATCCTGCGATCCTTCTGCCAAGGGGAGAAAGGAGAGACAGGCAGAGGGGCACTCAGGAACACCCTTACCTCACCTATATGGGCATGCTACCTCACAGATGGTGGCATTGCAGGCCATGCATCTGAAGCCCCCATATTGGGCAGCAGGAAATGTGCCCGTAGCAGGAGGGATGCCCCTGTCCTTTGGCAGAGATCTGGCTGCAGTGGAGTGGGCTGATACCCTGGACTCCAAGGCTGTCAGCGCAGAGAGGCTGCTGGGTGGCAGAGGAGACGTGGCAGGGCTTGCTCAGAGGAAGGTGTCCGCATTGGAAGGACTGAGCATGACTTCCCCAAATCCATCCTCCCATCATGGTGGGCACTTCCCTCTCCTTCCCTGACCATCTCTGCTGCCCACAGCAGTCCCTGATGGCAGCTTACTGCCATCCCAACAATTTTTGTCAGTCTGTGCTCACAGAGACATCACCTTTGTGTGCTCATTTCTGCCCTGTACAAGCCTCTGGGGACAGGGCACTGTCCAGGGGCATCGCTGTGCAGGCACTTTACAGAGCAAGTAAAATAAATGGCACAAAGGTGATGCTGATGCTGTCTGAAGACTAAGGTGGGTTGAAGAGGCTCTATAAAGTTTCTCACAGACTTATTGATCTCTGAGAGGGAAGGCTTGAGTCCCACTTCCTTGGCAAAACAGAATACACTCCTCTTTTCTCCCTACAGCAGTTAGGGAGATAACGAAAACTGCAGACAGGAAGAGGAAAGTTCCTGCCCTTGGCAGTAGCCCTTCTCTTGATCTTCCTCTTGAAAAGACTCTTGGGACATGTCCTGTACATGAACAAGGTGAGCAGACTTGACCGAGGCAGCACAGTGTCAACAGGAAGATGATCCTGGCTGAGTGGGAGCCAGCCTTGTCAGAGCTTCTCTGTGCAGCACTGACCCTTGCAGGCAGCAGAGTCACTGCCCAGGGTGCTCCCTCAGTTGCAGGGATGCTGCTGTGATTCAGAAACCTGGAGAGACCTATGTGCACACCCAGCACTTGACACCCCTGCAGTGATACCTGGAAGAAAGGAGCAGCATGCCCTGCCCTGTGAAGGGGCATCAGGGAATCCCTGAGCTGAATCAGCTCCTTCTCCTGTCATGCCCTGGATACTCCAGGAGAGACAAGTCCTATCAGTCATGGGGTGGGATCGGTTCAGAAGATCCCTCCAGGAACCTAAGCAGCATTGCCCTGCAGACAGAGACTTACCACGCAAGGGGCTGTGAAGATTTCTTCCTTCAGTGAGCTCTGCTCTGTCCCCCCACTCCACACTGCCGTTCCCCTCTCGCTGCCTTCTCTCCTCTGCTGTCCGCAGCAGCAGGCAGTGCCCGCAGCCCTGCTGCTCTTGGCACAGGAGCTGCTCCTGCACTCGGCTGTCTCTGGGCAGTGCTGCCAGGCTGCCATGAGCTGCCTCCATCCCAGGAGCCTGGCCCCGCTCAGGAGCAGAGGCCCAGCTGAACTCATCAATTCCTCTGTCCCTCGTGTTCCCTCCTCCTGGGAAATGTGCACTGTAGTCAACTAAAATAATCCCTGATTATCCCTCTCTAAACACTAGGAAAGACTGGTGTCAGCACTGTGGTTTGTTTCATCAGAGCATGCTTACTTGGAAGAGCTGAAAATGTCCCACTCAGGAAGCCCCTCTTCCCAACTCTTATCTAGGCAAGATAAATGAATACAAGAATAGAGCTCACTTTCCCAGTGTTCAGGTATTGGTTGATGTCACCCAGTTTGGGATTCTCAGGCTGGTTTAGAAGACCCTGGGCTGCCATGGTATTCTGTGGTGAGCTCCACAGAAACACACAGCAGGTGGGATTCCCCTTGCCCAAGCTGAAGTGAGCACAGCAGGGATGCCTGGATGGGAGGTCTTGCTCTATGCTCCCAATCAGTGGTCATTCAGGGTGGGTGTCAGCTGCACACACACAAACCCTTGGTGACACTGGAAGGGTCAGAGGTGGTTGAAGGCATGTGCCAGTGTCTGATTGCTATGATCACCATACCTACTTTCTTCTAGATCATGTGTTGGGACCAGGTAGGGAATTGCTTTGGTCGCCCAAAATGTTATCAGATGCCCACTGCTACCAGAGCTCTACTCACTAGGAAGCTGAGGCACAAGCAGATGATGGCATTGAAAAAATTCATCTCATTCTATTCAGGCACTTGTCCCTTTCAAGTGGTTTTGGGCACTCAGGTTTCTTAACAGTGCCCACACACCTGGATCCCACCACTGTCCTTCACCAAGTCCTAACAGTCTAAGCCAAGCTTACTTCATCAATGAGAGAGGCACATCACACCAAGGTCTCCGCATCCTTCATACCTTCTAGCTCTCCCTCTCTTGAAACTCTTCACACCCCTAGATGGCATGAACGGGACTTGGGCCAATGATGACCTTAGGCTGTGAACTCAGGCCAAGGGACTTTTCGCTGGCATCCTGTCCTTCCTGGAGATTGGTTCACCTCTGTCACAGGTCCCAAGGCTCCCAGCCTAACTACAAAATGCTGTCTAAGGATGTTTGAGAATGTGAGAATGAGAAGGATAAGGAAAGCGGGACCACCACATTGAGGAATGAGACCCCCTTCTGGAATGTGCGTGTGCACAGTCTTAGAAGGATTCTATGACAGGAAGGTGGAGATTTGCCCACCCCTGGGCAGCCTCCTGGCATGTACTGGCCTTACATGACAGGATGCCCCAGGAATAAAACATGAGGGCAGACTCCGTTGGGATGGAGACTCCCAACATCGAGGTCAACATTGTCTCCTGCAGGGATGCCCGCTATGATTGAGAGCCTGCCAGCCTCTCCACTCTGCTATCTTGGAGAAATGTGTGGTCTCATAGTTCTGCTGGCAAGTATTATTCAGTAAGTAACTGTTTTGTAGTCCTTTGTACTTGTAGCTATGTTGCTTTGATTAAAGGCATCAGTGTCAATAAGTCTGTCTCATCAGATGCGTTTTTATTGCCGAATCCCGAGCCCATCCAGCACACCTGTTCGGGAGCAGAGGCCCAGTTGAACTCACAATTTTCTCCATCCCTTGTGCTCCTTCCTCCTGGGGAATGTGCACTGGAATAGACTGAAATAATCAACAGTAGTCCCTGTCTAAGCACTGAAGGAAGATTGATGCCAGCATTGCAGCTGGTCTCATCAGAGGATGGTTATTTGCAAGAGGTGGAAACATCCCACTCTGGAAGACCCTATTGGCATCTCTTAGCTGAGCAGGACACCTAGATGGGGACAAGAAGTGAGCTCATTTTCCCAGAGTTCAGGTATTGACTCAGATGAGCCAGGTTGAGCTTCTCAGGCTGGCCTAGGAGGCCCTGGGCTGGAGGGGAATTCAGATCCTTCCCATGTGCTCTACCAAAGCACCCAGGAGGTGGGATTCCCCTCGTGCAGGCAGAAGGGAGCACAGCAAGGCTGTGTGCAAGCAAGATCCTGCTCTATGCTCCCTTTAATATCACTGGGGATGGAGGAGGAAAGCCAGTTGCTCATACAAAAGCACATAGTGACACTGAAAGCGAGCGAGGTGCTTGAAGGCATGCACCTACTTCCATCAAGAGCGTGAACTGGGGACCAGGTAGGGAGCTGGTGACATGAAAGGACACTGGATGCCCACTGCCACCAGAGCTCCTCGACCAGGCAGCTGAGGCACATGCAGACACTGCAAGCACTTGATGTCGATCAGTGCAGGCACCTGACTCAGTGACACCAAAACAGGCCCACAGGGACAGGTGGGCTGCCTGGGGTGTCCAGCACAACCCCATGGCTCTAGCAGATACAGCAGGGCACCTATAGGAAAACCAGGACCCTTTGCAGTGGTTTCCTGACAGCGTCCAAACAACTGGATGCCACCACTGCCTTAGGCCAAGTCCTCCTTATGTACAGTCAAGCGTGCTTCAGAAATGGGAGAGGCACATCACCCCAAGGTCTCTGCGCTAGTCGCTGCACCCTTAACACCTTCTATCACTCCCTCCCCAGAAACCCTTCACACCCCTATAGGATATGAAGAGGAAACGGGCTAAGGGTGACCTCAGGCTGGCAAATCACAGGCTGCCCACGTCCAGGGACTTCTTCAGGAACTTGATGTTATGATGTTATGATGAAGCAGTCCTGTCTCACATGCTGATCACTGAGGGATGCCACTAATAGCCAGCTGCCGCTTGGCAGCACTGCACTGCTGATCACCGTTTTCAGTGAGCCTGATACTCCATCCACCTGCTTTATGGTCCACTCTGCAGATCAGTTCACAATTTGACTAGAAGGAGACTATAAGAAACCTTTCCAATGCCCTTGCTAAAGCGAGAGTTCACAAAATCCCCTGTTTATCCTTTCGAACACAGGCATTCATTTTGAGGTGGAAGGCAACCAGGTTGCTCTGGGAAGGGCTAACTTTACTCTTGTATCAGGTTGGTAGGTGGTTTCACCAGGGAAAACTCCTGGCTCCTGTCCCAGTGCTGCTCAGCTACAAAAATTATTATTAGTTTGTCCTTAAACTCTCTTGAAATTCCCTTTGCTGCTGCTTGTCCTTGTTGTCTCTTGTCGTTTCCTGACCTTGGCCCCAATCAGACTTTCACCGAGGACAGTGACACCTTCACCTCTAAGCGCAGCCTTGCTGGGGTCTCCAGGCACCACGCAGGCAGGCCTGCTCCATGGTAGGAGAGGGGTCTGCAGACAGTGGGGCTGCCTTGGGGACCCTCAGCAACAGGCAGCAGAGCAGGGGCACATTGCAGGCACCCGGCGGTGACAAGAAGGCAGGAGCGTCCCTCCTCCCTGGGGGCAGACGCCTTCTGAGGGCAAGGGCACACTGGAGATGTGGGGGACCCTGGACCCTTCCACAAGGCTTCACACACGGTCTGTTTTTTTCCTGCTTTGGTTGTTTTCCCCACAGATTCATTTTCACTAGTATTCTTGCACTTTGCCACTTCTTCCCACATTTTTCCCACATTTTCCTCTACTTTGATAATTTTCCCACACTTCGACTTTTTTTTCCTTCTCTTTCACAATTATTCCCTCCCATGCTTGTGACCATTTTCCCACACTTGTGAAGATTTTCCTACTCTTCTGTCTTTTACCCAACCTCTCCTTCTTTTCCCATGTGTTCTCGATATTACTGAGCTCTTGGTGTTCTTGTACTTTCCTTTTTTCCCATCACTTCACACTCTTTCACACACACTCTTTCACTTCACGCTCCACTTTTGTAACCGTTCCCACACTTTTGACCATATTCCTACACTATCGTTCCTTACCCATGTTTTTCCCTGTTTTCCATGATCTGGACACTTCTCAAAATATTTTTGCACCTCTTCCCGCCATTTCAATTTCTTTTCCAAAGCTTACATTTGCCATCTATTATTTTCCAACTCTTGCGCTCATTTGCCACACTTTCGCACTTTTCCCTATGCTTTTAGTAATTTTTCCATGCTTTCCCTTCTTTCCCTTCCTTTAACTGTTCTCCTACACTTGCCATATTATTCCCACGCATTTCTAGAACCTTCTAGAACCTTGTTAAAAACCCTGTACATACCAATAAAACCGAAAATGATTTCTTACATATTAAGACGATAGCTAATGTCTCTTAGCTAGGCAGGGCAACTAGATGGGGACAAGAATGATTTCTTTACATTTTGACTGCAATTAATAAATGGTATTAACTCCCTTCTCCACTCTTGCCACTCAGTGCTGCACCCACAGGGCAGGAATTTCGGGGGTGGTAAATGAGCGTGGGCAGAAACAAGCCCATGTTGGGAACCTAAGCACAAGAGTCCCAAGTGTTTTGTCTTTTCCTGGTGGCCGGTTGGGATTGGTGTCACATGGAGCTGAGGGGATGTAAAACGCGGCTGTTCCCATGTGCTGACCTGATGGTCGAGCAGGTGGCCACGCTGGTGAGGAGAGCCTCAAAGTGGGAGCAACTCGGGGAGGAGGAGGACTCCAAAAAGGGTGAGGAAGTGATGGCCTGGGATGGCAAGGAATAGCCACGGGGTGATGTGGGAAAGAGAAGCTCAGGGAGGGAGCAGTGGGATGCAGGGAGCCCTGCCTTGGGGTGAATCAAGAGGCAATCGAGAGCACAGGGACGAGGACGGGGGTGGCCTCGTGGTGGGTGTCTTCTATGGAGCGCCTGACGAGGGGCAGCCTCTGCAAGGCCTGAGGAGCGCAGATCTGTGGAGAGGACAACTCGTCCTGCGCCCCAGGAACCTGCTGAGGAGTGGGGAGAGGAGGTGCCTGGTGTCCCCATGGCGACTCCCAGGGCTTTGTGATGGGGGTGGCATCACACCCACAGGCCACTGTGATGGGGCAGTCCCCAAGGTGACAGTGTCCCTGCTGGGGTCTTCACTCTGAGGAGAGCGGCGCAACCAGCAGGGAGCAACTCCCCTTGGTGCCCGTGTGAGAGACCCTCAGAGCGGTTCCTAGAGATGGAGAAGGAACAGCAGGGTAATTCCTGCTCCTCATCCACGGAAAGGAACTCCAGTGCACAAGACTGCACGAGTGAGGTGAGTGGTGAGGCTGGAGGGAGAGGTGGGAGGCAGGGCCAGGACCCACATGGAGAGCACGAGGATGGCGAGGAAGGAGCCCTGGGTCACAATAGTGGGGCAGGAGCTCCTCCAGTGAGGGCACTTGTATTCCTGGCCGTGGGAAAAGCAGTCCGACCTACACCCTCCCACTGTACTCAGTGCCAGTGAATACTGGCACTGAATACCTTGAATACTGTATTCAAATTTGGGCATGGGAAAAACGTTGCGGTGCTGGAATATTTCCAAAGGGCAACAAAGTTGGTGAAGGGTCTGGAGCACAGACCTTATGAGGAGTGGCTGAGGGAGCTGGGGTTATTTAGTATGGAGAAGAGAGGCTCAGGGGTGACCTTATTGCTCTCTACAACTACCTGAAAGGAGGGTGCAGTGAGGGGAGGCTGATCTCTAACATACTGATAGGAAAAGAAGAAATGGCTTCAGGTTGCACCAGGAGAGGAACTGGTTAGATACTAGGAAAACTTTCCACATGGGAAGAATTGTAAAGCATTGGAAGAGGCTGCCCAGGGAGGTGGTGGAGTCACTGTTCCTGGCAGTGTTCAAGAAACGTGTAGATGAGGCATGTAGGGATATGTATAGCAGGCGTGGTGCTGAAGGGCTTACAGTTGGCCTTGATGGTTTTGAAAATCTTTCCCAAACATAATGATTCCATGATCTGGATGCCCCAAGGCCCACATGAACCCCATGAGCTCTGTGCTGAGGGCAGAGAGCAGGTACGGGCCAAGCTCAGCCGGATTTTGCTCAGCCAAGAGGTTCCCTTCGACACGACGCTGGGCTTTCCTGTGCTTAGGAGCTGCTCGTACCAACACAAGTGTCCCCATCACAGGCCTCCTTCTCCCCACAGGTGGGCCAGCAGGAGCTGCCCGCAGCAGTGCAGCGCAGACGGACCCCAGCTTCGTCCCACCGAAGGGACTGGCTGTCGCCGCTGCCCAGCCCTCAGGGCTCACGCTGCTCCCAACACGGCATCGCACAGGTACAGAGCTGAGCGGCGGTGACAGCCAAGCATCCATCTGGGAAGCATGGAGGGAGGGAAAAGGAAAAGTAACCTGGCCTGTGTGGTGGGCTTCGATTGCAGGCGGTGGAGGACAAGGCCAGTGATGTCTTCTGCACAGTGCAAGATCTGCATCCCTCCACCGGCCCTGTAAGGAAGAGTTCTTTAGGACCCAGCAGGACACGTCTTGGCAGGGTTCCTGGAAAAGCGGGGACATCAGACGTGCCCAGCTTCCCACCTCTCCCAGCCAAGGCAGCTTGGCAGACACAGGGAGGCTTGGAGGACTCTGCAGTGAAACCAGCAGGATCTGCAAGTCACACCAAGCTGCCTGCTCTGGAAACGTCCTGCAGGTCTTCACCCAAAGGCAGGGCCTTTGCCCTGGACAAGGAAGAGGTGGCCAGGAAAGTCCTGGACAGAATGAACATGGCTTTGGAGAGGGTGGCTGCAAATTCCAGCAAAGCTGCTGCCAGGGAATGCTTCCCACCTGTTCCTGGTGCTGGGGTGGCTCTGGACTCAGGGAAGAGAAGGGAAGAGCAGAAGCTCAAGCCATCGCGTCTTGCCCTGCCTCCACTTCAAAGACCCCAGCAAGAAACTAGTGCTCTCATCCAGGTAAATCAAGAGCATGTGCAGTTCCTGCCTCAATCCAGGCCTGAGTCTTCAACATCATCAGTGGGAGAAGGCAGGATATTTCAAGGGGATGATGAGAGGATGAGTCTATCCCTGAAAAGCCAGCAGCTCTTGGGAAGCTCCTCCTTTTTCCTGAGAGCACAGAGCATTCCTCCTGAAGGGCAAGTGCCTGCGATGGAGAATCCTCAAGAAGCAGCGGCCTCTTCTGCCCCGGATGATCCCGAGCAGGGTGCGATGGCAGCTGAAGGTGTTTCGGAGGAGGCTGGACTCAGCAGCTCCTCCATTGCAGTGCTGCCACCCAGCTCTGCACAAGACGTCACTGCCGGGTGCTGCAGTGAAATGGCCCCACTGGAATCCCCATCGCCCTTCTCGCCTGAGCCTGTCAGCCTCGTTCAGAGCATGGATGAAGAAACTGGCACAGAACTGAGATCTGAGAGCCAGGGGCCTGTCCCACATGGCCCCACACCTCCTGCTGTGGGTCTGGAGGACGCAGGCGTGGGGCTGGGGTCTGCCCCCTTGAGCCATCCTGATGATGCGAGCCCTGGAGCCAGCCAGCAGCCAGCACAGCCTGATGCCTTGGCACACACCGTCGATCAAGGCACACAGGCAAGCTCGTGGCTGCTCCAGACCATGGAGTGTGACCAAGGAAGAGCCCCTGCAGCTGAGGAAGGGCCTTATCCCTGCGCTCATGGGGAAGAAAGGGAGGTCAGCAGGGCCGGTACACCAGCTTCCCCAGGCAAGGATGGTGGGACAGGGACACCACGACAAGCACCAGCAGGGCAGACCCCGAAACAACAGCCTGTGGGCATCACCTGCCACGTGCAAGGAAGGCCGCTGCGTGTGCACGAAGACAACACCGCACGGTACCTGGGGGTGCTCAGCATCAAGACGGAGGCGCTGGAGGAGCTCGACAGGAGCTGCCTGGCCCGCACGGGGCAGAGCTTGGCACGGATCCGGGAAGTCACTTTCCTGAGGAAGGAGCAGAGCCTGCAGGAGAGCCAGGGCGAGGAAGAGGAGGGCCATGGGGAGCGTTTCTCCCTGTCAGCATCAGGATCCCTCAATGTGAGACCCAAGGAGGTGAGTGCAAGGGAGGGCTGGGCCAGGTGGGAGCCCTCCTGGTGCTGGGGCCGACCCCGGTGCCACGCTGTGACAGACGGGTTGTCCCAGCACTGGCAGAAAATCCCCCAAGAGACATTTCCTTTTGGGAAAAGAAGCTCCCTTCAAAAATTCTGCCTCTCTTCTCCTAGCTCCTTGCCAGAAACTCCTTCCACAACCTATGGAAACCGGAGATCACGCAAGTGGAGCTCCTCAAGGATGCCAAGGGCAAGTGGGAGGTGCTGGAGCGCCTCTATGCTCATGCCCCCCAGCAGAACATTGAAACATGGAGGAGAGACCTGGAGGAAATAGCAGAGCAGAGTGATGAGGAGGAGGATGGTGATGAAGAGCTTCTGCCAGAGGAGGAGTTGGAGGAAAGTAGCTCCTTGGCCTGGATAAGACCCAGCCTCCGCAGCCTGTTTGCGGAAAGGGAGATGGACCTGGAGAAAGTGCCCTGCTTGCGCGACATCAAACAAGGAGAGGCTACCAGTGAGGGACCTGGTGAGGTGGAGAGCCCCTCTGTTGAGCCAGCAATGCCCAGAGGAGCTGAGGAATCTCTGCTGCAGGAAGCAACAGCAGCAGCTTCTCTCCAGGCTGCAGGCCCTGCTCCCCAGGTAAGCATGGAGCATGTCACCTGTCCCCACGACCCAAGGGAGCTCCTATGTGAGCTGTGTGGGGGGAGGTGCAGAGGGCATGCCCAGAGCTGCCCCATCCCAAGGGATCCCCCTGTCCACGGTGCCCCACTGTCACCCCCAGCCATTTGCCCTGTGCGGTCTGCCATGGGGAGATGATGGGTCCTCTCCATTTCCAAGTGCCAAAGGTGCAGGGCTGACATCCCCTCCACCCTTGCACCACGTTCAGCCCTGGGGCCTGGATGCCCAGCGAGGAGGGAAGGGGCAGCCCCAGCAGCAGCCCCCTCCGCACACAGTGCACGAACCCCCTTGTGCCACACACGCCCCCATCTGCCTCTGTTCCCCTGTGCATCACGGCCCCTGCCCAGCCCTGCTGCTGTGGCCCCGCAACGAGCCGTGTCCCATTGCCGTGCCAGCCGCAGGTCCCTTCCCGTGGGACGCACAGCCCCGGGAAGCCTCCCCCAGCCCCGAACCCTTTGACCCTGTGTAACCAGGGGCACCGGTACCCTGATCAGCAGCAGCTGATGGCCGACGGGTGCGTGTTCTTGCTCTGTCCATGCAGGAGGCCTCGGAGCCCCAAGAGGAGAAGTCCTCATCCTCCTGCAGCCCCACGGCAGACACTGAGCCAGGTACGTACCCGAGTGGAGAGCCCTGCTGGGGATGGCGGGTCTCTCTGGGACAGCGAGCGGCACCGGGGCCGGCAGCAGGAAGCGCTCGGGGGCTGCTGTGCTGAGGCCACAGCCCCTTGGGAAGCCCTTGGTGGCAGGGACAGGCAGGTGCAGCCCTGCGCCCGTGCAGCCCGTTGCCCACAGCTCTGCTTCCCACCGCAGGCACCGCTGCCCTTCCGGACATTGCAGCTCCCCGGCGATGGCGCTCGCGGCTCAGGACGGCGCTTCGGGCTCTGAGCAGAGCGTTCTGCTGCCGCTGCATCGCGGGGCAGCGAGAGGAGCGGTGCAGGTGAAAGAGCCTGGCAGGATCCCTGGAGCGGAGCTGGTGCAGAGCGATGGACACTGTGTCCTGGGGGCTACAGAGAGGCTGCTGCGTCGTGCCCCATAGCAGCCATGTGCCCACACAAGCCCTAGGTGGCAACAGCCATTGTCAACTCCAAATAAACCCCTCAGAAGGTTTTTCTCCCCTTGTCAGTTGTTGTCAGAAAATCTCCATGAAAAGACTAGTGGGGCTGTGGGGCCCTAAGGCCATGGGTGACTCCTGACTCCGCACTGGCCTTGGTGGCTGGGGTGGGAAGCAGATCTAGCCAAACAGGGCTGCTCACGACTGAAACAGCTGGCACGTGTCCAGGCTTTTGAATGGTTCTCAGAGTGACCCCTGCGCTCTTGCAAGAGCAGGAGATGTTTTCAGGTGTGCATTAGCACCGGCCTGTGGTGTTTCACTGCGAGTGCATGAATCACTCTCCAGTCCTCCTTCCCTGCGCCTCCTGGGTCCCCCCTGCTTCTCCAGGGACTGCCGAGCCCTCCTTTCCCCAGGCATGCCTGCATTTGCTGCGCGGTCTTTGCAGGACTCTACCATGGGCTGCCCCATGTTTGGCGAGACTGCACTCACTGCCACCCCTAGGCATCCCCGGGGTTCCCCTGAGCTCTCCTGGAGCCTCAGGTTCCCTTCCACAAGGATGGGCATCTGTCATCAGCACTGTCACCTGTGCGACAGCCCCAGGCATGCAATTCAGAGACCATTCTGCACCTCCCATGGCAGTGCTCCCAGGGACATGAACCCCGAATGCAGCCCTTGGTCCCTGAAAGACCACGCTGGGCCTCTGACCTCCTCCCCTGGAGCCCACAGAGCGCACAGGGAGAGCAGAGGCCCTTTCATGCTGCAATCCCTTGGGTGCATTGGTGTACTGTTGACCCCAGCTTCAGAAGAAAGACACAAACTTAATGTTTTTCTGGAGGCTAAGTCTGGTGTAAGGCTGCCCATTGCCTTGTCCTGCTTTACTTAGGAAACACATGGAAACACAACCCCACCACCACTCTGTCCCTTCAAAAGTCCAAAGGTGTCTGTGTGTGTCCAGCCGCCACCCTCTCTCCATCCCTGTGTATTACGAGCTTAGACAGGAAGCTCCTATGCAGAGAGACATAAAATTTAGTCAAGGGGAAACCTCCTGTGAACTAGCGGAGCACAGAGGAGGGAACTGAACCCCGCTGCATCCCAGGAGCTTCTCCATGGGCATTTGGTGCATGGATTAACTCCCCGTGAAGAGCCCGTGGAGCAGGAGGAAACGAACCAACTTCCTGCTCCTGGGCAGGTGTCCTGTCCTCTTCCGTGGCGGGAACAGAGGCTTCTGCAGTGGGACATTTCCAGCCCACAGAGGATCGTCCCATGCTGGCACCAGCCGCAGCACTGGGCTCCAATGTTACCGATGTTATCGAATATTCATTAATCCGCAGCCAATCAGGTGGTGGCGGCGGGGCCCGGGGGCGGGGCAGGTACTGCTGCTGGCAGGTGGGCGGGGCAGCGGCAGAAGCAGCCAATGAGCGCGCGCCGGGAGGCTGGGGGCGTGGCGGCGCGTGCCGTGGGCGGGGCCAGCGCGTGACGCGGCCGTTGGGCAGCGGCGGCTGCAGGCGGCGGCGGCCCCGGGGCCGCAGCGAGGCGCGCGGCGGGCGGCGGCGGCTGCGGGCGGCGCGAGTCCCGCACGACCGATCCCTGCGCGATCCCCCTGCGACCAGAGGCGCTCGGGACCGCGGGAGGCGGCGGCTGCGGGCGGCGCGAGGCGCGAGGGGCAGCCGGGGCCCCGCGGCCTCGCAGCCGGAGGCTGGGGCCGTTGCTGGCTGTTGTGGGCAGCGGCCGTTGGGCTGTGCGGGAGCGCGTGGCAGGCGGCGGAGGAGCGCGCGGCCCCGGCGGGCCGGTCCGGCAGGCGGCGGCCCCGCAGCTGCAGCCGCCTGGCCCAGCCCGGCCTGGCGCGGCCCCCCGGGAGCGGCGGCGCCTGGTGCCAGGGAGCTGCGCGCGGCCGCCATGGGGAAGCGGAGCTCGGCCGGCTGCGTGCCGAGGTGAGCGGCCCCGCGGGTGCCGGCCCCGCTGGGCCCCGCTGGGTGCTGCCGTCCCCCGTGGCACCCCCAGAGCCGCCCCCTTGGGGCCGGGTACCCCCCTGCTTTGAGTGCCAGACACCCCGGGTGTCTCTTCCCCCCAGTGCCGCTTCCTGTGGGGGCCGTGTCCCCCCCGCCCTTGAGTGCAGGGTCCCACCAGTCCCCATCTACCCCCACCCCTGGTCCCCGTCACTGTCCACCCTGCCCTGGGGTGCAGGGACCTGCCACTATTGTCCTCCCAGCGTCCCCTCCCCATGTGACACGGCCCCACAAACACACTCGCCTGTCTGCAGACACGGAGAGATGCCTGCGCACAAGTGCGTGTGTGTAAGCGAGCACGGGGACGCGCGTGTGCTCGGGTGTGCACGTGCTCGGAAGTGCCCGCGCCCGTGTGTGCGTGTGCGCTGCGCCCGCTCCTGCCAACTCGTGGCAGGGGCCCACGTGGCCCCGGGGCTGCGCGTGAGCCCGGCCATCCGTGCGCGCGGTGCGTGCGAGCTGGCGAGTGTGTGCGCTGCACACGGGAGATGCACCCCAGGCGTGCGAGTCTTCACGGCCACCCGTGCCTCCTGTGACACGTGTGTGCTCGTCAGCACACTCGCGTCCTGCGTGTGCAGGACACTTGTTCTCATGCATATGGTCACGTCACCCGTGTGTGAGACACGTGGGTGCCTGTGATCACCCTCACGTCACCCGTGTGTGAGACACGCTGGTGCTCGTGCACATGCCCATGACACCTGCTTGCAGCACACACATGTGCTCGTGCGCGCCCTGCCCGGGGTCCCCATCTCTCCTGCTGGGATTATGGGAATGGGCCCAGGCTTCGGGGCCCCGCTCTGTCCGTTGACTGCCCCCCCCATCCTCCCCAGGTTCTTCAGAGCCTTCCTGAAGAGGCTGAGGATTGTGCGCAGAGTGGTCAAGAACCCTGACGCCACCACTGCCGAACCCCAGGTGAGACCCAAGGGGGTCCTGTTGGTGGGAGAACCGGGACCGAAGGGTTCCTACCCCCGGGGGTACACCAGGGTATCTGGGGGGCTCAAAGAGGTCTGTGGGGAAGGTGCCGAAGGGGCCCCTGGCACTTGAGGTCTGGGGGGTCCCATCGCTGTCGCAGGGCAGAGCTGGTGGGAGGGGGTACCAATGGGATGGATCGTCGGGGCTTTTGGTGAGGGTCCCAGAGCACTGCGGGGTCCAAAGTGCACAAGGGTCCTGTCCCGGGGTGCAGGCAGGGGTTGGGAAATGGTTCCAGGGGCTTCCCAAGACGCCCTATGGTGCAAGAGGGGGATTCCGAGGGGCCTGGAGGGGCCCAGGGGTGCCCCAGGCTGCAGGCAGGAGGGTCCCAAGGGGATTCCAAGGGTGCAACGTGGGTGTCACAAGGAGTTGGGGGGATGGTGTCCCGTGGGTGCCCCAGGGTACCACATGGGGGTTTAAATGGGCCTGGGGAGATCCCAGGGTGCAACAAGGGTGTCCCAAGTGGTCTGGGGTGGAAGTGGGGGGTTCAGTGGTTCCCTATGGTGCAACGGGGGGGTCCCAAAGGGTCCAAAGGGACCACGGGTCCTCCAGGGTGCACACAGGGGGTCCCAACAGGTCTTGAGGGGCACAGTGGTACCCCCGAGCATGGGCAGGATGGACCCAAGGGGTCTGGGAGCCCCAAGGATGCCCCAGAGTGCAACAGGGGAGCCGCAAAGGGTCTGGTGGGGCCCATGGGTGCCTCAGGGTGTAGGCTGGGGTGTCCCAAGGGGTCAGCAGTGTCCCGTGGGTACCCCAGTTTACGATATAGGGATTCCAAGGGATCTGGGGATGCCGTGAGTGTCCCAGGGTCCAACATGGGGGTTCCAAGGGGCCTGGCGTTGCCATGGTGCAACATGGGGATCCCAATGGGTAATGGTGGCCTGGGATGCAGGCAGGGGGATCTCAGTGTGTCTGGGAGGTTCCAAGGGTGCCCAGGGTGCTAGAGTGGGTCCCAATGGGTGTGTGTGGGGCAGGGGGGCAGGTCAAGGGTGCCCAGGATGCAGGCAGGGGGTTATGAGGCATCTGTAGCAGGCGGAGGGTTCCAAAGGTGCCCTGTGGTGCAAGAGGGGAATCCCAAGGGGTTTGTTGGGGTCCCATGAGTGCCGCAAGGTTCAGGCAGGGGGTTCTGATGGGTCTCTGGGCGTTCCATGGGTGCCCCAGAGTGCAGCAGGGGAGTCCCAAAGGGTCTGGGTGAGCAAGGGAGTCCCAGGGTACCTGGTGGGGGGTCCCAATGGGTCTGGAGGGCAACAAGGGTGTCTCAGGGTGCAGGCCTGGGAGTGACAAGAGGGCTGCAGGGGGGCAAAGGTGCCTTGTGCTGTAACAGGGGGTCCCAAAGGATCTGGTGGAGTCCCCTGGGTGCCCCAGGGTGCAGGCAGTAGGTTGCAAGGGACTGGGGATCCCCAGAGTGTCCTGTGGTGCCACAGGGGGTCGGAAAGGGTCTAGGGGTCCCATGGAGCTCCAGGGGCAGGTGGGAGTACCAAGAAGTCTGGGCAAGACCAAGGGTTCCCCAAGGTGCAATAGGGGGATCCCAGTGGGTCTGTGGGGTTCCCAGGCTGCCCCAGGGTGCAGGCAGGTCCCAAGCCACCTGGGGCTCCAGTGGTTGCCCTGGGGTGCAGACATGGGTCTGGAGGGGATCCCATAAGTGCCCTGTGGTGCAGCTGGGGGTTCCAGTGGGTCTGGAGAGCTGCCAGGGGCTCCTGGGGCAGGAGGGAAACTCCATGGAGTGGCTGGGGCTCCAGGGGGAAGGGGGCCCTGCCCCCCTGCACTGCTGGGTGCCTCCTGGTGACACCGAGCCCGGCACAGGGCTCCCCGCGGGTGCTGCACTCCAAGGAGCTGGAGGGGGCCGTGGGGCCCAGCGCCCCCCTCACGCCGGAGCTGCAGCTGGAGACGGGGCCCGCGGCCCCGCGAGCCCCCGCACAGGTGCCCCCGCGCGCGGCGCCCCTCGCCCTGCGGCCCCCGGCACCCAGTGCCCCTGGGGCGCTGCCACCGGGACCTGCCACCCTAGGGGCCCCAGCACGAGGAGCCCTTGCTGTGGGGCCACCTGCACCACAAGCCCTCCCTGCTGGGTCCCAACCAGCAGGACCCGTCACCTTCAGGCCTTCAACACCAGGGCCCCCCACTCAGGGACACGTCCCACCTGGGCACCTCAACCTCGGGCTCCCAACCCCAGGCCCCTTCATCCCCAAAACATCTGACCATGTGTGTATCATTATAGAACCACCACCCACAAGACCTCCCACCCCAGGCCAATGTCCCAGTGACCATTCACCCATGGGAACAAGTCCCCAGGATCCCTCAGCCGCCTGCTCTAAACATCAGGCTGCTTCAGGTCCACGGCTAGGCCCAGGGGACCCTTCATCCATGGGACGGCCCCCCCAGGACCACTTCAAACATGGACCCCCATTCCCAGGAGCCCATCGACCTATGCAACCCATCACCCGTGGGCCCTGGTACCCGGCACCCTTCATTTCTGGACCCCCACCTCCCGGCCCCTTCCCCCATGGGCTCCCAACTGTCAAACCCTTCTCCCATGGGCCCTGCTTCCCTGGGCCCTCCTTCCATAGTGCCCCCGGCCCTGGACCCTTCACCCATGGGCCCCTGCCCCCAGTAACCATCCCCCGTGGACCCCAGATCCCAGACCCCACAACTTGTATTCCCCAACCTGCAGGACCCAATTCTCACGGGCGCAAAACTCCTGTACCCATCACTAAGGGTCCCCCCCCATCAGCACCCTTACCCCGTGGGCCCCCACCTCCCAAATACTTCCCCTGTGGTCCCTGTTTTCCTGAACCCTTCACCCGTGGGCCCCCACCTCCCGGCCCCTTCCCCCAACAACCCCCACCACCAGAAAACATTCCCCATGGGACCTGGTCCCCTGCACCCTTCTCCTATAGGGCCCCATCACCCGGCTCTTTCCCCCATGGGTTCCCACCTCTACATCCCTTTATCCATCCACCCCCACATATGGAACCCAACACCCGTGGTCCCTGGTTCCCTGACCCCTTCATTCATAGACCCCCAACTCTCGAACACGTCATCCCTGGACCCTTCTTCCTGGCACCCGTCCTCGGAAGGGTCCCCTCCCCTGAACCCTTCACCCGAAGGCCCCAACCTGCAGGATGCTTTACCCGAAGACCCTGTTCCCCTCGACCCTTCATTCGTGGACCCCCACCTCCCGGCCCCTTTCCCCATGGGCTCCCAACTGTCAAACCCTTCTCCCGTGGGTCCTGCTTCCCTGGGCCCTCCTTCCGTAGTGCCCCCTGCCCTGGACCCTTCACCCGTGGGCCCCCACCCCCAGTAACGATCCCCCGTGGACCCCAGACCCCAGACCCCACAACTTGTATTCCCCAACCTGCAGGACCCAATTCTCACGGGCGCAAAACTCCCGTACCCATCAGTAAGGGTCCCCCCCCATCAGCACCCTTACCCCGTGG